>NW_026704054.1:0-75000 GCF_958295425.1 Solea solea
ACAAATAAAGTTAACATCTTATAAGATATACTTCTGTAACCTCAGTGTTTGATTTTGCAATGATTTCACTGTTTGGATGTGTTTTTCTATTTGTGTCTGTTTTTGGGCACATTCAGCAAGTATACGGCTGTTTTCTGATTTTTTTAAATTTTCTACTGTTCCATAACATAAACCTCACAAATAAAGTTAACATCTTATAAGATATAGTTATATGCCTTCAGTGTTTGATTTTGCAATGATTTCACTGTTTGGATGTGTTTTTCTATTTGTGTCTGTTTTTGTGCGCATTCAGCAAGTATACGGCTGTTTTCTGATTTTTTTCAATTTTCTACTGTCCCATAACATAAACCTCACAAATAAAGTTAACATCTTATAAGATATACTTCTGTAACCTCAGTGTTTGATTTTGCAATGATTTCACTGTTTGGATGTGTTTTTCTATTTGTGTCTGTTTTTGTGCGCATTCAGCAAGTATACGGCTGTTTTCTGATTTTTTTCAATTTTCTATTGTCCCGTAACATTAACCTCATAAATAAAGTTAACATCTTATAAGATATAGTTATATGCCCTCAGTGTTTGATTTTGCAATGATTTCACTGTTTGGATGTGTTTTTCTATTTGTGTCTGTCTTTGTGCACGTTCAGCAAGTATACGGCTGTTTTCTGATTTTTTTCAATTTTCTACTGTCGCATAACATAAACCTCACAAATAAAGTTAACATCTTATAAGATATACTTCTGTAACCTCAGTGTTTGATTTTGCAATGATTTCACTGTTTGGATGTGTTTTTCTATTTGTGTCTGTTTTTGTGCGCATTCAGCAAGTATACGGCTGTTTTCTGATTTTTTTCAATTTTCTATTGTCCCGTAACATTAACCTCATAAATAAAGTTAACATCTTATAAGATATAGTTATATGCCCTCAGTGTTTGATTTTGCAATGATTTCACTGTTTGGATGTGTTTTTCTATTTGTGTCTGTCTTTGTGCACGTTCAGCAAGTATACGGCTGTTTTCTGATTTTTTTCAATTTTCTACTGTCGCATAACATAAACCTCACAAATAAAGTTAACATCTTATAAGATATAGTTATATGCCTTCAGTGTTTGATTTTGCAATGATTTCACTGTTTGGATGTGTTTTTCTATTTGTGTCTGTTTTTGTGCACATTCAGCAAGTATACGGCTGTTTTCTGATTTTTTTCAATTTTCTACTGTCCCATAACATAAACCTCACAAATAAAGTTAACATCTTATAAGATATACTTCTGTAACCTCAGTGTTTGATTTTGCAATGATTTCACTGTTTGGATGTGTTTTTCTATTTGTGTCTGTTTTTGGGCACATTCAGCAAGTATACGGCTGTTTTCTGATTTTTTTAAATTTTCTACTGTTCCATAACATAAACCTCACAAATAAAGTTAACATCTTATAAGATATAGTTATATGCCTTCAGTGTTTGATTTTGCAATGATTTCACTGTTTGGATGTGTTTTTCTATTTGTGTCCGTTTTTGTGCACATTCAGCAAGTATACGGCTGTTTTCTGATTTTTTTCAATTTTCTACTGTCCCATAACATAAACCTCACAAATAAAGTTAACATCTTATAAGATATACTTCTGTAACCTCAGTGTTTGATTTTGCAATGATTTCGCTGTTTGGATGTGTTTTTCTATTTGTGTCTGTTTTTGTGCGCATTCAGCAAGTTTACGGCTGTTTTCTGATTTTTTTCAATTTTCTATTGTCCCGTAACATTAACCTCATAAATAAAGTTAACATCTTATAAGATATAGTTATATGCCTTCAGTGTTTGATTTTGCAATGATTTCACTGTTTGGATGTGTTTTTCTATTTGTGTCTGTCTTTGTGCACGTTCAGCAAGTATACGGCCGTTTTCTGATTTTTTTCAATTTTCTACTGTCGCATAACATAAACCTCACAAATAAAGTTAAAATCTTATAAGATATAGTTATATGCCTTCAGTGTTTGATTTTGCAATGATTTCACTGTTTGGATGTGTTTTTCTATTTGTGTCTGTTTTTGTGCACATTCAGCAAGTATACGGCTGTTTTCTGATTTTTTTAAATTTTCTACTGTCCCATAACATAAACCTCACAAATAAAGTTTAAATCTTATAAGATATAGTTATTTATCCTCAGTGTTTGATTTCGCAATGATTTCACTGTTTGGATGTGTTTTTCTATTTGTGTCTGTTTTTGTGCGCATTCAGCAAGTATACGGCTGTTTTCTGATTTTTTTCAATTTTCTACTGTCCCATAACATAAACCTCACAAATAAAGTTAACATCTTATAAGATATACTTCTGTAACCTCAGTGTTTGATTTTGCAATGATTTCACTGTTTGGATGTGTTTTTCTATTTGTGTCTGTTTTTGTGCGCATTCAGCAAGTTTACGGCTGTTTTCTGATTTTTTTCAATTTTCTATTGTCCCGTAACATTAACCTCATAAATAAAGTTAACATCTTATAAGATATAGTTATATGCCTTCAGTGTTTGATTTTGCAATGATTTCACTGTTTGGATGTGTTTTTCTATTTGTGTCTGTTTTTGTGCACATTCAGCAAGTATACGGCTGTTTTCTGATTTTTTTCAATTTTCTACTGTCCCATAACATAAACCTCACAAATAAAGTTAACATCTTATAAGATATACTTCTGTAACCTCAGTGTTTGATTTTGCAATGATTTCACTGTTTGGATGTGTTTTTCTATTTGTGTCTGTTTTTGGGCACATTCAGCAAGTATACGGCTGTTTTCTGATTTTTTTCAATTTTCTACTGTTCCATAACATAAACCTCACAAATAAAGTTAACATCTTATAAGATATAGTTATATGCCTTCAGTGTTTGATTTTGCAATGATTTCACTGTTTGGATGTGTTTTTCTATTTGTGTCTGTTTTTGTGCACATTCAGCAAGTATACGGCTGTTTTCTGATTTTTTTCAATTTTCTACTGTTCCATAACATAAACCTCACAAATAAAGTTAACATCTTATAAGATATACTTCTGTAACCTCAGTGTTTGATTTTGCAATGATTTCACTGTTTGGATGTGTTTTTCTATTTGTGTCTGTTTTTGTGCGCATTCAGCAAGTATACGGCTGTTTTCTGATTTTTTTCAATTTTCTATTGTCCCGTAGAATTAACCTCATAAATAAAGTTAACATCTTATAAGATATAGTTATATGCCTTCAGTGTTTGATTTTGCAATGATTTCACTGTTTGGATGTGTTTTTCTATTTGTGTATGTCTTTGTGCACGTTCAGCAAGTATACAGCTGTTTTCTGATTTTTTTCAATTTTCTACTGTCCCATAACATAAACCTCACAAATAAAGTTAACATCTTATAAGATATACTTCTGTAACCTCAGTGTTTGATTTTGCAATGATTTCACTGTTTGGATGTGTTTTTCTATTTGTGTCTGTTTTTGTGCACATTCAGCATGTATACGGCTGTTTTCTGATTTTTTTCAATTTTCTACTGTCCCATAACATAAACCTCACAAATAAAGTTAACATCTTATAAGACATAGTTATATGCCTTCAGTGTTTGATTTTGCAATGATTTCACTGTTTGGATGTGTTTTTCTATTTGTGTCTGTCTTTGTGCACGTTCAGCAAGTATACGGCTGTTTTCTGATTTTTTTCAATTTTCTACTGTCGCATAACATAAACCTCACAAATAAAGTTAAAATCTTATAAGATATAGTTATATGCCTTCAGTGTTTGATTTTGCAATGATTTCACTGTTTGGATGTGTTTTTCTATTTGTGTCTGTCTTTGTGCACGTTCAGCAAGTATACGGCTGTTTTCGGATTTTTTTCAATTTTCTACTGTCGCATAACATAAACCTCACAAATAAAGTTAACATCTTATAAGATATAGTTATATGCCTTCAGTGTTTGATTTTGCAATGATTTCACTGTTTGGATGTGTTTTTCTATTTGTGTCTGTTTTTGTGCGCATTCAGCAAGTATACGGCTGTTTTCTGATTTTTTTCAATTTTCTATTGTCCCGTAAAATTAACCTCATAAATAAAGTTAACATCTTATAAGATATAGTTATATGCCTTCAGTGTTTGATTTTGCAATGATTTCACTGTTTGGATGTGTTTTTCTATTTGTGTCTGTCTTTGTGCACGTTCAGCAAGTATACAGCTGTTTTCTGATTTTTTTCAATTTTCTACTGTCCCATAACATAAACCTCACAAATAAAGTTAACATCTTATAAGATATACTTCTGTAACCTCAGTGTTTGATTTTGCAAAGATTTCACTGTTTGGATGTGTTTTTCTATTTGTGTCTGTTTTTGTGCACATTCAGCAAGTATACGGCTGTTTTCTGATTTTTTTCAATTTTCTACTGTCCCATAACATAAACCTCACAAATAAAGTTTAAATCTTATAAGATATAGTTATTTATCCTCAGTGTTTGATTTTGCAATGATTTCACTGTTTGGATGTGTTTTTCTATTTGTGTCTGTTTTTGTGCGCATTCAGCAAGTATACGGCTGTTTTCTGATTTTTTTCAATTTTCTACTGTCCCATAACATAAACCTCACAAATAAAGTTAACATCTTATAAGATATACTTCTGTAACCTCAGTGTTTGATTTTGCAATGATTTCACTGTTTGGATGTGTTTTTCTATTTGTGTCTGTTTTTGTGCGCATTCAGCAAGTTTACGGCTGTTTTCTGATTTTTTTCAATTTTCTATTGTCCCGTAACATTAACCTCATAAATAAAGTTAACATCTTATAAGATATAGTTATATGCCTTCAGTGTTTGATTTTGCAATGATTTCACTGTTTGGATGTGTTTTTCTATTTGTGTCTGTCTTTGTGCACGTTCAGCAAGTATACGGCTGTTTTCTGATTTTTTTCAATTTTCTACTGTCCCATAACATAAACCTCACAAATAAAGTTAAAATCTCATAAGATATAGTTATATGCCGTCAGTGTTTGATTTTGCAATGATTTCACTGTTTGGATGTGTTTTTCTATTTGTGTCTGTTTTTGTGCACATTCAGCAAGTATACGGCTGTTTTCTGATTTTTTTCAATTTTCTACTGTCCCATAACATAAACCTCACAAATAAAGTTAACATCTTATAAGATATACCTCTGTAACCTCAGTGTTTGATTTTGCAATGATTTCACTGTTTGGATGTGTTTTTCTATTTGTGTCTGTTTTTGTGCACATTCAGCAAGTATACGGCTGTTTTCTGATTTTTTTCAATTTTCTACTGTCCCATAACATAAACCTCACAAATAAAGTTAACATCTTATAAGATATACTTCTGTAACCTCAGTGTTTGATTTTGCAATGATTTCACTGTTTGGATGTGTTTTTCTATTTGTGTCTGTTTTGTGCACATTCAGCAAGTATACGGCTGTTTTCTGATTTTTTTCAATTTTCTACTGTCGCAAAACATAAACCTCACAAATAAAGTTAACATCTTATAAGATATACTTCTGTACCCTCAGTGTTTGATTTTGCAATGATTTCACTGTTTGGATGTGTTTTTCTATTTGTGTCTGTTTTGTGCACATTCAGCAAGTATACGGCTGTTTTCTGATTTTTTTCAATTTTCTCCTCGCCATAACATAAACCTCACAAATAAAGTTAAAATCTCATAAGATATAGTTATATGCCGTCAGTGTTTGATTTTGCAATGATTTCACTGTTTGGATGTGTTTTTCTATTTGTGTCTGTTTTTGTGCACATTCAGCAAGTATACGGCTGTTTTCTGATTTTTTTCAATTTTCTACTGTCCCATAACATAAACCTCACAAATAAAGTTAACATCTTATAAGATATACCTCTGTAACCTCAGTGTTTGATTTTGCAATGATTTCACTGTTTGGATGTGTTTTTCTATTTGTGTCTGTCTTTGTGCACGTTCAGCAAGTATACGGCTGTTTTCTGATTTTTTTCAATTTTCTACTGTCGCATAACATAAACCTCACAAATAAAGTTAACATCTTATAAGATATAGTTATATGCCTTCAGTGTTTGATTTTGCAATGATTTCACTGTTTGGATGTGTTTTTCTATTTGTGTCTGTTTTTGTGCACATTCAGCAAGTATACGGCTGTTTTCTGATTTTTTTCAATTTTCTACTGTCCCATAACATAAACCTCACAAATAAAGTTAACATCTTATAAGATATACTTCTGTAACCTCAGTGTTTGATTTTGCAATGATTTCACTGTTTGGATGTGTTTTTCTATTTGTGTCTGTTTTTGTGCACATTCAGTGAGTATACGGCTGTTTTCTGATTTTTTTCAATTTTCTACTGTCCCATAACATAAACCTCACAAATAAAGTTAACATCTTATAAGATATACTTCTGTAACCTCAGTGTTTGATTTTGCAATGATTTCACTGTTTGGATGTGTTTTTCTATTTGTGTCTGTTTTTGGGCACATTCAGCAAGTATACGGCTGTTTTCTGATTTTTTAAATTTTCTACTGTTCCATAACATAAACCTCACAAATAAAGTTAACATCTTATAAGATATAGTTATATGCCTTCAGTGTTTGATTTTGCAATGATTTCACTGTTTGGATGTGTTTTTCTATTTGTGTCTGTTTTTGTGCACATTCAGCAAGTATACGGCTGTTTTCTGATTTTTTTTCAATTTTCTACTGTTCCATAACATAAACCTCACAAATAAAGTTAACATCTTATAAGATATACTTCTGTAACCTCAGTGTTTGATTTTGCAATGATTTCACTGTTTGGATGTGTTTTTCTATTTGTGTCTGTTTTTGTGCGCATTCAGCAAGTATACGGCTGTTTTCTGATTTTTTTCAATTTTCTATTGTCCCGTAAAATTAACCTCATAAATAAAGTTAACATCTTATAAGATATAGTTATATGCCTTCAGTGTTTGATTTTGCAATGATTTCACTGTTTGGATGTGTTTTTCTATTTGTGTCTGTCTTTGTGCACGTTCAGCAAGTATACAGCTGTTTTCTGATTTTTTTCAATTTTCTACTGTCCCATAACATAAACCTCACAAATAAAGTTAACATCTTATAAGATATACTTCTGTAACCTCAGTGTTTGATTTTGCAAAGATTTCACTGTTTGGATGTGTTTTTCTATTTGTGTCTGTTTTTGTGCACATTCAGCAAGTATACGGCTGTTTTCTGATTTTTTTCAATTTTCTACTGTCCCATAACATAAACCTCACAAATAAAGTTTAAATCTTATAAGATATAGTTATTTATCCTCAGTGTTTGATTTTGCAATGATTTCACTGTTTGGATGTGTTTTTCTATTTGTGTCTGTTTTTGTGCGCATTCAGCAAGTATACGGCTGTTTTCTGATTTTTTTCAATTTTCTACTGTCCCATAACATAAACCTCACAAATAAAGTTAACATCTTATAAGATATACTTCTGTAACCTCAGTGTTTGATTTTGCAATGATTTCACTGTTTGGATGTGTTTTTCTATTTGTGTCTGTTTTTGTGCGCATTCAGCAAGTTTACGGCTGTTTTCTGATTTTTTTCAATTTTCTATTGTCCCGTAACATTAACCTCATAAATAAAGTTAACATCTTATAAGATATAGTTATATGCCTTCAGTGTTTGATTTTGCAATGATTTCACTGTTTGGATGTGTTTTTCTATTTGTGTCTGTCTTTGTGCACGTTCAGCAAGTATACGGCTGTTTTCTGATTTTTTTCAATTTTCTACTGTCGCATAACATAAACCTCACAAATAAAGTTAAAATCTTATAAGATATAGTTATATGCCTTCAGTGTTTGATTTTGCAATGATTTCACTGTTTGGATGTGTTTTTCTATTTGTGTCTGTTTTTGTGCACATTCAGCAAGTATACGGCTGTTTTCTGATTTTTTTCAATTTTCTACTGTCCCATAACATAAACCTCACAAATAAAGTTTAAATCTTATAAGATATAGTTATTTATCCTCAGTGTTTGATTTTGCAATGATTTCACTGTTTGGATGTGTTTTTCTATTTGTGTCTGTTTTTGTGCGCATTCAGCAAGTATACGGCTGTTTTCTGATTTTTTTCAATTTTCTACTGTCCCATAACATAAACCTCACAAATAAAGTTAACATCTTATAAGATATACTTCTGTAACCTCAGTGTTTGATTTTGCAATGATTTCACTGTTTGGATGTGTTTTTCTATTTGTGTCTGTTTTTGTGCGCATTCAGCAAGTTTACGGCTGTTTTCTGATTTTTTTCAATTTTCTATTGTCCCGTAACATTAACCTCATAAATAAAGTTAACATCTTATAAGATATAGTTATATGCCTTCAGTGTTTGATTTTGCAATGATTTCACTGTTTGGATGTGTTTTTCTATTTGTGTCTGTCTTTGTGCACGTTCAGCAAGTATACGGCTGTTTTCTGATTTTTTTCAATTTTCTACTGTCCCATAACATAAACCTCACAAATAAAGTTAAAATCTCATAAGATATAGTTATATGCCGTCAGTGTTTGATTTTGCAATGATTTCACTGTTTGGATGTGTTTTTCTATTTGTGTCTGTTTTTGTGCACATTCAGCAAGTATACGGCTGTTTTCTGATTTTTTTCAATTTTCTACTGTCCCATAACATAAACCTCACAAATAAAGTTAAAATCTTATAAGATATAGTTATATGCCGTCAGTGTTTGATTTTGCAATGATTTCACTGTTTGGATGTGTTTTTCTATTTGTGTCTGTTTTTGTGCGCATTCA
Organism: Solea solea; assembly: GCF_958295425.1. Taxonomy (NCBI): domain Eukaryota; kingdom Metazoa; phylum Chordata; class Actinopteri; order Pleuronectiformes; family Soleidae; genus Solea; species Solea solea. The sequence goes on from NW_026704054.1 coordinate 8,737, forward strand.
GCAAGTATACGGCTGTTTTCTGATATTTTCAATTTTCTACTGTCGCATAACATAAACCTCACAAATAAAGTTAACATCTTATAAGATATACTTCTGTACCCTCAGTGTTTGATTTTGCAATGATTTCACTGTTTGGATGTGCTTTTCTATTTGTGTCTGTTTTGTGCACATTCAGCAAGTATACGGCTGTTTTCTGATTTTTTTCAATTTTCTATTGTCCCGTCACATAAACCTGATAAATAAAGTTAACATCTTATAAGATATAGTTATATGCTGTCAGTGTTTGATTTTGCAATGATTTCACTGTTTGGATGTGTTTTTCTATTTGTGTCTGTTTTGTGCACATTCAGCAAGTATACGGCTGTTTTCAGATTTTTTTCAATTTTCTACTGTCCCATAACATAAACCTCACAAATAAAGTTAAAATCTTATAAGATATAGTTATATGCCTTCAGTGTTTGATTTTGCAATGATTTCACTGTTTGGATGTGTTTTTCTATTTGTGTCTGTTTTTGTGCACATTCAGCAAGTATACGGCTGTTTTCAGATTTTTTTCAATTTTCTACTGTCCCATAACATAAACCTCACAAGTAAAGTAAAAATCTTATAAGATATAGTTATATGCCTTCAGTGTTTGATTTTGCAATGATTTCACTGTTTGGATGTGTTTTTCTATTTGTGTCTGTTTTTGTCCACATTCATCAAGTATACGGATGTTTTCTGATTTTTTTCAATTTTCTGCTGTCCCATAACATAAACCTCACAAATAAAGTTAAAATCTTATAAGATATAGTTATATGCCGTCAGTGTTTGATTTTGCAATGATTTCACTGTTTGGATGTGTTTTTCTATTTGTGTCTGTTTTTGTGCGCATTCAGCAAGTATACGGCTGTTTTCTGATTTTTTTCAATTTTCTACTGTCGCATAACATAAACCTCACAAATAAAGTTAACATCTTATAAGATACCCTCAGTGTTTGATTTTGCAATGATTTCACTGTTTGGATGTGCTTTTCTATTTGTGTCTGTTTTGTGCACATTCAGCAAGTATACGGCTGTTTTCTGATTTTTTTCAATTTTCTATTGTCCCGTCACATAAACCTGATAAATAAAGTTAACATCTTATAAGATATAGTTATATGCCGTAAGTGTTTGATTTTGCAATGATTTCACTGTTTGGATGTGTTTTTCTATTTGTGTCTGTTTTGTGCACATTCAGCAAGTATACGGCTGTTTTCTGATTTTTTTCAATTTTCTACTGTCCCATAATATAAACCTCACAAATAAAGTTAAAATCTTATAAGATATAGTTATATGCCTTCAGGGTTTGATTTTGCAATGATTTCACTGTTTGGATGTGTTTTTCTATTTGTGTCTGTTTTTGTGCACATTCAGCAAGTATACGGCTGTTTTCTGATTTTTTTCAATTTTCTACTGTCCCATAACATAAACCTCACAAATAAAGTTAACATCTTATAAGATATACTTCTGTACCCTCAGTGTTTGATTTTGCAATGATTTCACTGTTTGGATGTGTTTTTCTATTTGTGTCTGTTTTTGTGCACATTCAGCAAGTATACGGATGTTTTCTGATTTTTTTCAATTTTCTGCTGTCCCATAACATAAACCTCACAAATAAAGTTAAAATCTTATAAGATATAGTTATATGCCGTCAGTGTTTGATTTTGCAATGATTTCACTGTTTGGATGTGTTTTTCTATTTGTGTCTGTTTTTGTGCGCATTCAGCAAGTATACGGCTGTTTTCTGATTTTTTTCAATTTTCTACTGTCGCATAACATAAACCTCACAAATAAAGTTAACATCTTATAAGATATACTTCTGTACCCTCAGTGTTTGATTTTGCAATGATTTCACTGTTTGGATGTGCTTTTCTATTTGTGTCTGTTTTGTGCACATTCAGCAAGTATACGGCTGTTTTCTGATTTTTTTCAATTTTCTATTGTCCCGTCACATAAACCTGATAAATAAAGTTAACATCTTATAAGATATAGTTATATGCCGTAAGTGTTTGATTTTGCAATGATTTCACTGTTTGGATGTGTTTTTCTATTTGTGTCTGTTTTGTGCACATTCAGCAAGTATACGGCTGTTTTCTGATTTTTTTCAATTTTCTACTGTCCCATAACATAAACCTCACAAATAAAGTTAAAATCTTATAAGATATAGTTATATGCCTTCAGTGTTTGATTTTGCAATGATTTCACTGTTTGGATGTGTTTTTCTATTTGTGTCTGTTTTTGTCCACATTCATCAAGTATACGGATGTTTTCTGATTTTTTTCAATTTTCTGCTGTCCCATAACATAAACCTCACAAATAAAGTTAAAATCTTATAAGATATAGTTATATGCCGTCAGTGTTTGATTTTGTAATGATATCACTGTTTGGATGTGTTTTTCTATTTGTGTCTGTTTTTGTGCGCATTCAGCAAGTATACGGCTGTTTTCTGATATTTTCAATTTTCTACTGTCGCATAACATAAACCTCACAAATAAAGTTAACATCTTATAAGATATACTTCTGTACCCTCAGTGTTTGATTTTGCAATGATTTCACTGTTTGGATGTGCTTTTCTATTTGTGTCTGTTTTGTGCACATTCAGCAAGTATACGGCTGTTTTCTGATTTTTTTCAATTTTCTATTGTCCCGTCACATAAACCTGATAAATAAAGTTAACATCTTATAAGATATAGTTATATGCTGTCAGTGTTTGATTTTGCAATGATTTCACTGTTTGGATGTGTTTTTCTATTTGTGTCTGTTTTGTGCACATTCAGCAAGTATACGGCTGTTTTCAGATTTTTTTCAATTTTCTACTGTCCCATAACATAAACCTCACAAATAAAGTTAAAATCTTATAAGATATAGTTATATGCCTTCAGTGTTTGATTTTGCAATGATTTCACTGTTTGGATGTGTTTTTCTATTTGTGTCTGTTTTTGTGCACATTCAGCAAGTATACGGCTGTTTTCAGATTTTTTTCAATTTTCTACTGTCCCATAACATAAACCTCACAAATAAAGTAAAAATCTTATAAGATATAGTTATATGCCTTCAGTGTTTGATTTTGCAATGATTTCACTGTTTGGATGTGTTTTTCTATTTGTGTCTGTTTTTGTCCACATTCATCAAGTATACGGATGTTTTCTGATTTTTTTCAATTTTCTGCTGTCCCATAACATAAACCTCACAAATAAAGTTAAAATCTTATAAGATATAGTTATATGCCGTCAGTGTTTGATTTTGCAATGATTTCACTGTTTGGATGTGTTTTTCTATTTGTGTCTGTTTTTGTGCGCATTCAGCAAGTATACGGCTGTTTTCTGATTTTTTTCAATTTTCTACTGTCGCATAACATAAACCTCACAAATAAAGTTAACATCTTATAAGATACCCTCAGTGTTTGATTTTGCAATGATTTCACTGTTTGGATGTGCTTTTCTATTTGTGTCTGTTTTGTGCACATTCAGCAAGTATACGGCTGTTTTCTGATTTTTTTCAATTTTCTATTGTCCCGTCACATAAACCTGATAAATAAAGTTAACATCTTATAAGATATAGTTATATGCCGTAAGTGTTTGATTTTGCAATGATTTCACTGTTTGGATGTGTTTTTCTATTTGTGTCTGTTTTGTGCACATTCAGCAAGTATACGGCTGTTTTCTGATTTTTTTCAATTTTCTACTGTCCCATAACATAAACCTCACAAATAAAGTTAAAATCTTATAAGATATAGTTATATGCCTTCAGTGTTTGATTTTGCAATGATTTCACTGTTTGGATGTGTTTTTCTATTTGTGTTTGTTTTTGTGCACATTCAGCAAGTATACGGCTGTTTTCTGATTTTTTTCAATTTTCTACTGTCCCATAATATAAACCTCACAAATAAAGTTAAAATCTTATAAGATATAGTTATATGCCTTCAGGGTTTGATTTTGCAATGATTTCACTGTTTGGATGTGTTTTTCTATTTGTGTCTTTTGTTGTGCACATTCAGCAAGTATACGGCTGTTTTCTGATTTTTTTCAATTTTCTACTGTCGCATAACATAAACCTCACAAATAAAGTTAACATCTTATAAGATATAGTTATATGCCTTCAGTGTTTGATTTTGCAATGATTTCACTGTTTGGATGTGTTTTTCTATTTGTGTCTGTTTTTGTGCACATTCAGCAAGTATACGGCTGTTTTCTGATTTTTTTCAATTTTCTACTGTCCCATAACATAAACCTCACAAATAAAGTTAACATCTTATAAGATATACTTCTGTACCCTCAGTGTTTGATTTTGCAATGATTTCACTGTTTGGATGTGTTTTTCTATTTGTGTCTGTTTTGTGCACATTCAGCAAGTATACGGCTGTTTTCTGATTTTTTTCAATTTTCTACTGTCCCATAACATAAACCTCACAAATAAAGTTAACATCTTATAAGATATACTTCTGTACCCTCAGTGTTTGATTTTGCAATGATTTCACTGTTTGGATGTGTTTTTCTATTTGTGTCTGTTTTTGTGCACATTCAGCAAGTATACGGCTGTTTTCAGATTTTTTTCAATTTTCTACTGTCCCATAACATAAACCTCACAAATAAAGTTAAAATATTATAAGATATAGTTATATGCCTTCAGTGTTTGATTTTGCAATGATTTCACTGTTTGGATGTGTTTTTCTATTTGTGTCTGTTTTTGTGCACATTCAGCAAGTATACGGCTGTTTTCTGATTTTTTTCAATTTTCTACTGTCGCATAACATAAACCTCACAAATAAAGTTAACATCTTATAAGATACCCTCAGTGTTTGATTTTGCAATGATTTCACTGTTTGGATGTGCTTTTCTATTTGTGTCTGTTTTGTGCACATTCAGCAAGTATACGGCTGTTTTCTGATTTTTTTCAATTTTCTATTGTCCCGTCACATAAACCTGATAAATAAAGTTAACATCTTATAAGATATAGTTATATGCCGTAAGTGTTTGATTTTGCAATGATTTCACTGTTTGGATGTGTTTTTCTATTTGTGTCTGTTTTGTGCACATTCAGCAAGTATACGGCTGTTTTCTGATTTTTTTCAATTTTCTACTGTCCCATAACATAAACCTCACAAATAAAGTTAAAATCTTATAAGATATAGTTATATGCCTTCAGTGTTTGATTTTGCAATGATTTCACTGTTTGGATGTGTTTTTCTATTTGTGTTTGTTTTTGTGCAAATTCAGCAAGTATACGGCTGTTTTCTGATTTTTTTCAATTTTCTACTGTCCCATAACATAAACCTCACAAATAAAGTTAACATCTTATAAGATATACTTCTGTACCCTCAGTGTTTGATTTTGCAATGATTTCACTGTTTGGATGTGTTTTTCTATTTGTGTCTGTTTTGTGCACATTCAGCAAGTATACGGCTGTTTTCTGATTTTTTTCAATTTTCTACTGTCCCATAACATAAACCTCACAAATAAAGTTAAAATCTTATAAGATATAGTTATATGCCTTCAGTGTTTGATTTTGCAATGATTTCACTGTTTGGATGTGTTTTTCTATTTGTGTCTGTTTTTGTGCACATTCAGCAAGTATACGGATGTTTTCTGATTTTTTTCAATTTTCTGCTGTCCCATAACATAAACCTCACAAATAAAGTTAAAATCTTATAAGATATAGTTATATGCCGTCAGTGTTTGATTTTGCAATGATTTCACTGTTTGGATGTGTTTTTCTATTTGTGTCTGTTTTTGTGCGCATTCAGCAAGTATACGGCTGTTTTCTGATTTTTTTCAATTTTCTACTGTCGCATAACATAAACCTCACAAATAAAGTTAACATCTTATAAGATACCCTCAGTGTTTGATTTTGCAATGATTTCACTGTTTGGATGTGCTTTTCTATTTGTGTCTGTTTTGTGCACATTCAGCAAGTATACGGCTGTTTTCTGATTTTTTTCAATTTTCTATTGTCCCGTCACATAAACCTGATAAATAAAGTTAACATCTTATAAGATATAGTTATATGCCGTAAGTGTTTGATTTTGCAATGATTTCACTGTTTGGATGTGTTTTTCTATTTGTGTCTGTTTTGTGCACATTCAGCAAGTATACGGCTGTTTTCTGATTTTTTTCAATTTTCTACTGTCCCATAACATAAACCTCACAAATAAAGTTAAAATCTTATAAGATATAGTTATATGCCTTCAGTGTTTGATTTTGCAATGATTTCACTGTTTGGATGTGTTTTTCTATTTGTGTTTGTTTTTGTGCACATTCAGCAAGTATACGGCTGTTTTCTGATTTTTTTCAATTTTCTACTGTCCCATAATATAAACCTCACAAATAAAGTTAAAATCTTATAAGATATAGTTATATGCCTTCAGGGTTTGATTTTGCAATGATTTCACTGTTTGGATGTGTTTTTCTATTTGTGTCTTTTGTTGTGCACATTCAGCAAGTATACGGCTGTTTTCTGATTTTTTTCAATTTTCTACTGTCGCATAACATAAACCTCACAAATAAAGTTAACATCTTATAAGATATAGTTATATGCCTTCAGTGTTTGATTTTGCAATGATTTCACTGTTTGGATGTGTTTTTCTATTTGTGTCTGTTTTTGTGCACATTCAGCAAGTATACGGCTGTTTTCTGATTTTTTTCAATTTTCTACTGTCCCATAACATAAACCTCACAAATAAAGTTAACATCTTATAAGATATACTTCTGTACCCTCAGTGTTTGATTTTGCAATGATTTCACTGTTTGGATGTGTTTTTCTATTTGTGTCTGTTTTGTGCACATTCAGCAAGTATACGGCTGTTTTCTGATTTTTTTCAATTTTCTACTGTCCCATAACATAAACCTCACAAATAAAGTTAACATCTTATAAGATATACTTCTGTACCCTCAGTGTTTGATTTTGCAATGATTTCACTGTTTGGATGTGTTTTTCTATTTGTGTCTGTTTTTGTGCACATTCAGCAAGTATACGGCTGTTTTCAGATTTTTTTCAATTTTCTACTGTCCCATAACATAAACCTCACAAATAAAGTTAAAATCTTATAAGATATAGTTATATGCCGTCAGTGTTTGATTTTGCAATGATTTCACTGTTTGGATGTGTTTTTCTATTTGTGTCTGTTTTTGTGCGCATTCAGCAAGTATACGGCTGTTTTCTGATTTTTTTCAATTTTCTACTGTCGCATAACATAAACCTCACAAATAAAGTTAACATCTTATAAGATATACTTCTGTACCCTCAGTGTTTGATTTTGCAATGATTTCACTGTTTGGATGTGCTTTTCTATTTGTGTCTGTTTTGTGCACATTCAGCAAGTATACGGCTGTTTTCTGATTTTTTTCAATTTTCTATTGTCCCGTCACATAAACCTGATAAATAAAGTTAACATCTTATAAGATATAGTTATATGCCGTAAGTGTTTGATTTTGCAATGATTTCACTGTTTGGATGTGTTTTTCTATTTGTGTCTGTTTTGTGCACATTCAGCAAGTATACGGCTGTTTTCTGATTTTTTTCAATTTTCTACTGTCCCATAACATAAACCTCACAAATAAAGTTAAAATCTTATAAGATATAGTTATATGCCTTCAGTGTTTGATTTTGCAATGATTTCACTGTTTGGATGTGTTTTTCTATTTGTGTCTGTTTTTGTCCACATTCATCAAGTATACGGATGTTTTCTGATTTTTTTCAATTTTCTGCTGTCCCATAACATAAACCTCACAAATAAAGTTAAAATCTTATAAGATATAGTTATATGCCGTCAGTGTTTGATTTTGCAATGATATCACTGTTTGGATGTGTTTTTCTATTTGTGTCTGTTTTTGTGCGCATTCAGCAAGTATACGGCTGTTTTCTGATATTTTCAATTTTCTACTGTCGCATAACATAAACCTCACAAATAAAGTTAACATCTTATAAGATATACTTCTGTACCCTCAGTGTTTGATTTTGCAATGATTTCACTGTTTGGATGTGCTTTTCTATTTGTGTCTGTTTTGTGCACATTCAGCAAGTATACGGCTGTTTTCTGATTTTTTTCAATTTTCTATTGTCCCGTCACATAAACCTGATAAATAAAGTTAACATCTTATAAGATATAGTTATATGCCGTCAGTGTTTGATTTTGCAATGATTTCACTGTTTGGATGTGTTTTTCTATTTGTGTCTGTTTTGTGCACATTCAGCAAGTATACGGCTGTTTTCTGATATTTTTCAATTTTCTACTGTCCCATAACATAAACCTCACAAATAAAGTTAAAATCTTATAAGATATAGTTATATGCCTTCAGTGTTTGATTTTGCAATGATTTCACTGTTTGGATGTGTTTTTCTATTTGTGTCTGTTTTTGTGCACATTCAGCAAGTATACGGCTGTTTTCTGATTTTTTTCAATTTTCTACTGTCCCATAATATAAACCTCACAAATAAAGTTAACATCTTATAAGATATAGTTATATGCCTTCAGTGTTTGATTTTGCAATGATTTCACTGTTTGGATGTGTTTTTCTATTTGTGTCTTTTGTTGTGCACATTCAGCAAGTATACGGCTGTTTTCTGATTTTTTTCAATTTTCTACTGTCGCATAACATAAACCTCACAAATAAAGTTAACATCTTATAAGATATAGTTATATGCCTTCAGTGTTTGATTTTGCAATGATTTCACTGTTTGGATGTGTTTTTCTATTTGTGTCTTTTGTTGTGCACATTCAGCAAGTATACGGCTGTTTTCTGATTTTTTTCAATTTTCTACTGTCGCATAACATAAACCTCACAAATAAAGTTAACATCTTATAAGATATAGTTATATGCCTTCAGTGTTTGATTTTGCAATGATTTCACTGTTTGGATGTGTTTTTCTATTTGTGTCTGTTTTTGTGCACATTCAGCAAGTATACGGCTGTTTTCTGATTTTTTTAAATTTTCTACTGTCGCATAACATAAACCTCACAAATAAAGTTAACATCTTATAAGATATACTTCTGTAACCTCAGTGTTTGATTTTGTAATGATTTCACTGTTTGGATGTGTTTTTCTATTTGTGTCTGTTTTTGTGCACATTCAGCAAGTATACGGCTGTTTTCTGATTTTTTTCAATTTTCTACTGTCCCATAACATAAACCTCACAAATAAAGTTAAAATCTTATAAGATATAGTTATATGCCTTCAGTGTTTGATTTTGCAATGATTTCACTGTTTGGATGTGTTTTTCTATTTGTGTTTGTTTTTGTGCACATTCAGCAAGTATACGGCTGTTTTCTGATTTTTTTCAATTTTCTACTGTCCCATAATATAAACCTCACAAATAAAGTTAAAATCTTATAAGATATAGTTATATGCCTTCAGGGTTTGATTTTGCAATGATTTCACTGTTTGGATGTGTTTTTCTATTTGTGTCTTTTGTTGTGCACATTCAGCAAGTATACGGCTGTTTTCTGATTTTTTTCAATTTTCTACTGTCGCATAACATAAACCTCACAAATAAAGTTAACATCTTATAAGATATAGTTATATGCCTTCAGTGTTTGATTTTGCAATGATTTCACTGTTTGGATGTGTTTTTCTATTTGTGTCTGTTTTTGTGCACATTCAGCAAGTATACGGCTGTTTTCTGATTTTTTTCAATTTTCTACTGTCCCATAACATAAACCTCACAAATAAAGTTAACATCTTATAAGATATACTTCTGTACCCTCAGTGTTTGATTTTGCAATGATTTCACTGTTTGGATGTGTTTTTCTATTTGTGTCTGTTTTGTGCACATTCAGCAAGTATACGGCTGTTTTCTGATTTTTTTCAATTTTCTACTGTCCCATAACATAAACCTCACAAATAAAGTTAACATCTTATAAGATATACTTCTGTACCCTCAGTGTTTGATTTTGCAATGATTTCACTGTTTGGATGTGTTTTTCTATTTGTGTCTGTTTTTGTGCACATTCAGCAAGTATACGGCTGTTTTCAGATTTTTTTCAATTTTCTACTGTCCCATAACATAAACCTCACAAATAAAGTAAAAATCTTATAAGATATAGTTATATGCCTTCAGTGTTTGATTTTGCAATGATTTCACTGTTTGGATGTGTTTTTCTATTTGTGTCTGTTTTTGTCCACATTCATCAAGTATACGGATGTTTTCTGATTTTTTTCAATTTTCTGCTGTCCCATAACATAAACCTCACAAATAAAGTTAAAATCTTATAAGATATAGTTATATGCCGTCAGTGTTTGATTTTGCAATGATTTCACTGTTTGGATGTGTTTTTCTATTTGTGTCTGTTTTTGTGCGCATTCAGCAAGTATACGGCTGTTTTCTGATTTTTTTCAATTTTCTACTGTCGCATAACATAAACCTCACAAATAAAGTTAACATCTTATAAGATACCCTCAGTGTTTGATTTTGCAATGATTTCACTGTTTGGATGTGCTTTTCTATTTGTGTCTGTTTTGTGCACATTCAGCAAGTATACGGCTGTTTTCTGATTTTTTTCAATTTTCTATTGTCCCGTCACATAAACCTGATAAATAAAGTTAACATCTTATAAGATATAGTTATATGCCTTCAGTGTTTGATTTTGCAATGATTTCACTGTTTGGATGTGTTTTTCTATTTGTGTTTGTTTTTGTGCACATTCAGCAAGTATACGGCTGTTTTCTGATTTTTTTCAATTTTCTACTGTCCCATAATATAAACCTCACAAATAAAGTTAAAATCTTATAAGATATAGTTATATGCCTTCAGGGTTTGATTTTGCAATGATTTCACTGTTTGGATGTGTTTTTCTATTTGTGTCTTTTGTTGTGCACATTCAGCAAGTATACGGCTGTTTTCTGATTTTTTTCAATTTTCTACTGTCGCATAACATAAACCTCACAAATAAAGTTAACATCTTATAAGATATAGTTATATGCCTTCAGTGTTTGATTTTGCAATGATTTCACTGTTTGGATGTGTTTTTCTATTTGTGTCTGTTTTTGTGCACATTCAGCAAGTATACGGCTGTTTTCTGATTTTTTTCAATTTTCTACTGTCCCATAACATAAACCTCACAAATAAAGTTAACATCTTATAAGATATACTTCTGTACCCTCAGTGTTTGATTTTGCAATGATTTCACTGTTTGGATGTGTTTTTCTATTTGTGTCTGTTTTGTGCACATTCAGCAAGTATACGGCTGTTTTCTGATTTTTTTCAATTTTCTACTGTCCCATAACATAAACCTCACAAATAAAGTTAACATCTTATAAGATATACTTCTGTACCCTCAGTGTTTGATTTTGCAATGATTTCACTGTTTGGATGTGTTTTTCTATTTGTGTCTGTTTTTGTGCACATTCAGCAAGTATACGGCTGTTTTCAGATTTTTTTCAATTTTCTACTGTCCCATAACATAAACCTCACAATTAAAGTTAAAATCTTATAAGATATAGTTATATGCCTTCAGTGTTTGATTTTGCAATGATTTCACTGTTTGGATGTGTTTTTCTATTTGTGTCTGTTTTTGTGCACATTCAGCAAGTATACGGATGTTTTCTGATTTTTTTCAATTTTCTACTGTCCCATAACATAAACCTCACAAATAAAGTAAAAATCTTATAAGATATAGTTATATGCCTTCAGTGTTTGATTTTGCAATGATTTCACTGTTTGGATGTGTTTTTCTATTTGTGTCTGTTTTTGTCCACATTCATCAAGTATACGGATGTTTTCTGATTTTTTTCAATTTTCTGCTGTCCCATAACATAAACCTCACAAATAAAGTTAAAATCTTATAAGATATAGTTATATGCCGTCAGTGTTTGATTTTGCAATGATTTCACTGTTTGGATGTGTTTTTCTATTTGTGTCTGTTTTTGTGCGCATTCAGCAAGTATACGGCTGTTTTCTGATTTTTTTCAATTTTCTACTGTCGCATAACATAAACCTCACAAATAAAGTTAACATCTTATAAGATACCCTCAGTGTTTGATTTTGCAATGATTTCACTGTTTGGATGTGCTTTTCTATTTGTGTCTGTTTTGTGCACATTCAGCAAGTATACGGCTGTTTTCTGATTTTTTTCAATTTTCTATTGTCCCGTCACATAAACCTGATAAATAAAGTTAACATCTTATAAGATATAGTTATATGCCGTAAGTGTTTGATTTTGCAATGATTTCACTGTTTGGATGTGTTTTTCTATTTGTGTCTGTTTTTGTGCACATTCAGCAAGTATACGGCTGTTTTCTGATTTTTTTCAATTTTCTCCTCGCCCATAACATAAACCTCACAAATAAAGTTAACATCTTATAAGATATACTTCTGTAACCTCAGTGTTTGATTTTGCAATGATTTCACTGTTTGGATGTGTTTTTCTATTTGTGTCTTTTGTTGTGCACATTCAGCAAGTATACGGCTGTTTTCTGATTTTTTTCAATTTTCTACTTTCCCATAACATAAACCTCACAAATAAAGTTAACATCTTATAATATATACTTCTGTAACCTCAGTGTTTGATTTTGCAATGATTTCACTGTTTGGATGTGTTTTTCTATTTGTGTCTTTTGTTGTGCACATTCAGCAAGTATACGGCTGTTTTTTGATTTTTTTCAATTTTCTACTGTCCCATAAGATAAACCTCACAAATAAAGTTAAAATCTTATAAGATATACTTCTGTAACCTCAATGTTTGATTTTGCAATGATTTCACTGTTTGGATGTGTTTTTCTATTTGTGTCTGTTTTTGTGCTCATTCAGCAAGTATACGGCTGTTTTCTGATTTTTTTCAATTTTCTACTGTCCCATAACATAAACCTCACAAATAAAGTTAACATCTTATAAGATATAGTTATATGCCTTCAGTGTTTGATTTTGCAATGATTTCACTGTTTGGATGTGTTTTTCTATTTGTGTCTGTTTTTGTGCGCATTCAGCAAGTATACGGCTGTTTTCTGATTTTTTTCAATTTTCTACTGTCCCATAACATAAACCTCACAAATAAAGTTAACATCTTATAAGATATAGTTATATGCCGTCAGTGTTTGATTTTGCAATGATTTCACTGTTTGGATGTGTTTTTCTATTTGTGTCTTTTGTTGTGCACATTCAGCAAGTATACGGCTGTTTTCTGATTTTTTTCAATTTTCTACTGTCCCATAACATAAACCTCACAAATAAAGTTAACATCTTATAAGATATACTTCTGTACCCTCAGTGTTTGATTTTGCAATGATTTCACTGTTTGGATGTGTTTTTCTATTTGTGTCTTTTGTTGTGCACATTCAGCAAGTGTACGGCTGTTTTCTGATTTTTTTCAGTTTTCTACTGTCCCATAACATAAACCTCACAAATAAAGTTAACATCTTATAAGATATACTTCTGTACCCTCAGTGTTTGATTTTGCAATGATTTCACTGTTTGGATGTGTTTTTCTATTTGTGTCTTTTGTTGTGCACATTCAGCAAGTATACGGCTGTTTTCTGATTTTTTTCAGTTTTCTACTGTCCCATAACATAAACCTCACAAATAAAGTTAAAATCTTATAAGATATAGTTATATGCCTTCAGTGTTTGATTTTGCAATGATTTCACTGTTTGGATGTGTTTTTCTATTTGTGTCTGTTTTTGTGCACATTCAGCAAGTATACGGCTGTTTTCTGATTTTTTTCAATTTTCTACTGTCCCATAACATAAACCTCACAAATAAAGTTAACATCTTATAAGATATACTTCTGTAACCTCAGTGTTAGATTTTGCAATGATTTCACTGTTTGGATGTGCTTTTCTATTTGTGTCTGTTTTGTGCACATTCAGCAAGTATACGGCTGTTTTCTGATTTTTATCAATTTTCTACTGTCCCATAACATAAACCTCACAAATGAAGTTAACATCTTATAAGATATAGTTATATGCCTTCAGTGTTTGATTTTGCAATGATTTCACTGTTTGGATGTGTTTTTCTATTTGTGTCTGTTTTTGTGCGCATTCAGCAAGTATACGGCTGTTTCTGATTTTTTTCAATTTTCTACTGTCCCATAACATAAACCTCACAAATAAAGTTAAAATCTTATAAGATATAGTTATATGCCTTCAGTGTTTGATTTTGCAATGATTTCACTGTTTGGATGTGTTTTTCTATTTGTGTCTGTTTTTGTGCACATTCAGCAAGTATACGGCTGTTTTCTGATTTTTTTCAATTTTCGAATGTCCCATAACATAAACCTCACAAATAAAGTTAACATCTTATAAGATATACTTCTGTAACCTCAGTGTTTGATTTTGCAATGATTTCACTGTTTGGATGTGTTTTTCTATTTGTGTCTTTTGTTGTGCACATTCAGCAAGTATACGGCTGTTTTCTGATTTTTTTCAATTTTCTACTGTCCCATAACATAAACCTCACAAATAAAGTTAAAATCTTATAAGATATAGTTATATGCCGTCAGTGTTTGATTTTGCAATGATTTCACTATTTAGATGTGTTTTTCTATTTGTGTCTGTTTTTGTGCACATTCAGCAAGTATACGGCTGTTTTCTGATTTTTTTCAATTTTCTACTGTCCCATAACATAAACCTCACAAATAAAGTTAAAATCTTATAAGATATACTTCTGTAACCTCAGTGTTTGATTTTGCAATGATTTCACTGTTTGGATGTGTTTTTCTATTTGTGTCTGTTTTGTGCACATTCAGCAAGTATACGGCTGTTTTCTGATTTTTTTCAATTTTCTACTGTCCCATAACATAAACCTCACAAATAAAGTTAAAATCTTATAAGATATAGTTATATGCCTTCAGTGTTTGATTTTGCAATGATTTCACTGTTTGGATGTGTTTTTCTATTTGTGTCTGTTTTTGTGCACATTCAGCAAGTATACGGCTGTTTTCTGATTTTTTTCAATTTTCTACTGTCCCATAACATAAACCTCACAAATAAAGTTAACATCTTATAAGATATACTTCTGTAACCTCAGTGTTAGATTTTGCAATGATTTCACTGTTTGGATGTGCTTTTCTATTTGTGTCTGTTTTGTGCACATTCAGCAAGTATACGGCTGTTTTCTGATTTTTATCAATTTTCTACTGTCCCATAACATAAACCTCACAAATGAAGTTAACATCTTATAAGATATAGTTATATGCCTTCAGTGTTTGATTTTGCAATGATTTCACTGTTTGGATGTGTTTTTCTATTTGTGTCTGTTTTTGTGCACATTCAGCAAGTATACGGATGTTTTCTGATTTTTTTCAATTTTCGAATGTCCCATAACATAAACCTCACAAATAAAGTTAAAATCTTATAAGATATAGTTATATGCCTTCAGTGTTTGATTTTGCAATGATTTCACTGTTTGGATGTGTTTTTCTATTTGTGTCTGTTTTTGTGCGCATTCAGCAAGTATACGGCTGTTTCTGATTTTTTTCAATTTTCTACTGTCCCATAACATAAACCTCACAAATAAAGTTAAAATCTTATAAGATATAGTTATATGCCTTCAGTGTTTGATTTTGCAATGATTTCACTGTTTGGATGTGTTTTTCTATTTGTGTCTGTTTTTGTGCACATTCAGCAAGTATACGGCTGTTTTCTGATTTTTTTCAATTTTCGAATGTCCCATAACATAAACCTCACAAATAAAGTTAACATCTTATAAGATATACTTCTGTAACCTCAGTGTTTGATTTTGCAATGATTTCACTGTTTGGATGTGTTTTTCTATTTGTGTCTTTTGTTGTGCACATTCAGCAAGTATACGGCTGTTTTCTGATTTTTTTCAATTTTCTACTGTCCCATAACATAAACCTCACAAATAAAGTTAAAATCTTATAAGATATAGTTATATGCCGTCAGTGTTTGATTTTGCAATGATTTCACTATTTAGATGTGTTTTTCTATTTGTGTCTGTTTTTGTGCACATTCAGCAAGTATACGGCTGTTTTCTGATTTTTTTCAATTTTCTACTGTCCCATAACATAAACCTCACAAATAAAGTTAAAATCTTATAAGATATACTTCTGTAACCTCAGTGTTTGATTTTGCAATGATTTCACTGTTTGGATGTGTTTTTCTATTTGTGTCTGTTTTGTGCACATTCAGCAAGTATACGGCTGTTTTCTGATTTTTTTCAATTTTCTACTGTCCCATAACATAAACCTCACAAATAAAGTTAAAATCTTATAAGATATAGTTATATGCCGTCAGTGTTTGATTTTGCAATGATTTCACTGTTTGGATGTGTTTTTCTATTTGTGTCTGTTTTTGTGCGCATTCAGCAAGTATACGGCTGTTTTCTGATTTTTTTCAATTTTCTACTGTCGCATAACATAAACCTCACAAATAAAGTTAACATCTTATAAGATATAGTTATATGCCTTCAGTGTCTGATTTTGCAATGATTTCACTGTTTGGATGTGTTTTTCTATTTGTGTCTGTTTTTGTGCACATTCGGCAAGTATACGGCTGTTTTCTGATTTTTTTCAATTTTCTACTGTCCCATAACATAAACCTCACAAATAAAGTTAAAATCTTATAAGATATAGTTATATGCCTTCAGGGTTTGATTTTGCAATGATTTCACTGTTTGGATGTGTTTTTCTATTTGTGTCTTTTGTTGTGCACATTCAGCAAGTGTACGGCTGTTTTCTGATTTTTTTCAATTTTCTACTGTCCCATAACATAAACCTCACAAATAAAGTTCACATCTTATAAGATATAGTTATATGCCTTCAGTGTTTGATTTTGCAATGATTTCACTGTTTGGATGTGTTTTTCTATTTGTGTCTGTTTTTGTGCGCATTCAGCAAGTATACGGCTGTTTCTGATTTTTTTCAATTTTCTACTGTCCCATAACATAAACCTCACAAATAAAGTTAAAATCTTATAAGATATAGTTATATGCCTTCAGTGTTTGATTTTGCAATGATTTCACTGTTTGGATGTGTTTTTCTATTTGTGTCTGTTTTTGTGCACATTCAGCAAGTATACGGCTGTTTTCTGATTTTTTTCAATTTTCGAATGTCCCATAACATAAACCTCACAAATAAAGTTAACATCTTATAAGATATACTTCTGTAACCTCAGTGTTTGATTTTGCAATGATTTCACTGTTTGGATGTGTTTTTCTATTTGTGTCTTTTGTTGTGCACATTCAGCAAGTATACGGCTGTTTTCTGATTTTTTTCAATTTTCTACTGTCCCATAACATAAACCTCACAAATAAAGTTAAAATCTTATAAGATATAGTTATATGCCGTCAGTGTTTGATTTTGCAATGATTTCACTATTTAGATGTGTTTTTCTATTTGTGTCTGTTTTTGTGCACATTCAGCAAGTATACGGCTGTTTTCTGATTTTTTTCAATTTTCTACTGTCCCATAACATAAACCTCACAAATAAAGTTAAAATCTTATAAGATATACTTCTGTAACCTCAGTGTTTGATTTTGCAATGATTTCACTGTTTGGATGTGTTTTCTATTTGTGTCTGTTTTGTGCACATTCAGCAAGTATACGGCTGTTTTCTGATTTTTTTCAATTTTCTACTGTCCCATAACATAAACCTCACAAATAAAGTTAAAATCTTATAAGATATAGTTATATGCCTTCAGTGTTTGATTTTGCAATGATTTCACTGTTTGGATGTGTTTTTCTATTTGTGTCTGTTTTTGTGCACATTCAGCAAGTATTACGGCTGTTTTCTGATTTTTTTCAATTTTCTACTGTCCCATAACATAAACCTCACAAATAAAGTTAACATCTTATAAGATATACTTCTGTAACCTCAGTGTTAGATTTTGCAATGATTTCACTGTTTGGATGTGCTTTTCTATTTGTGTCTGTTTTGTGCACATTCAGCAAGTATACGGCTGTTTTCTGATTTTTATCAATTTTCTACTGTCCCATAACATAAACCTCACAAATGAAGTTAACATCTTATAAGATATAGTTATATGCCTTCAGTGTTTGATTTTGCAATGATTTCACTGTTTGGATGTGTTTTTCTATTTGTGTCTGTTTTTGTGCACATTCAGCAAGTATACGGATGTTTTCTGATTTTTTTCAATTTTCGAATGTCCCATAACATAAACCTCACAAATAAAGTTAAAATCTTATAAGATATAGTTATATGCCTTCAGTGTTTGATTTTGCAATGATTTCACTGTTTGGATGTGTTTTTCTATTTGTGTCTGTTTTTGTGCGCATTCAGCAAGTATACGGCTGTTTCTGATTTTTTTCAATTTTCTACTGTCCCATAACATAAACCTCACAAATAAAGTTAAAATCTTATAAGATATAGTTATATGCCTTCAGTGTTTGATTTTGCAATGATTTCACTGTTTGGATGTGTTTTTCTATTTGTGTCTGTTTTTGTGCACATTCAGCAAGTATACGGCTGTTTTCTGATTTTTTTCAATTTTCGAATGTCCCATAACATAAACCTCACAAATAAAGTTAACATCTTATAAGATATACTTCTGTAACCTCAGTGTTTGATTTTGCAATGATTTCACTGTTTGGATGTGTTTTTCTATTTGTGTCTTTTGTTGTGCACATTCAGCAAGTATACGGCTGTTTTCTGATTTTTTTCAATTTTCTACTGTCCCATAACATAAACCTCACAAATAAAGTTAAAATCTTATAAGATATAGTTATATGCCGTCAGTGTTTGATTTTGCAATGATTTCACTATTTAGATGTGTTTTTCTATTTGTGTCTGTTTTTGTGCACATTCAGCAAGTATACGGCTGTTTTCTGATTTTTTTCAATTTTCTACTGTCCCATAACATAAACCTCACAAATAAAGTTAAAATCTTATAAGATATACTTCTGTAACCTCAGTGTTTGATTTTGCAATGATTTCACTGTTTGGATGTGTTTTTCTATTTGTGTCTGTTTTGTGCACATTCAGCAAGTATACGGCTGTTTTCTGATTTTTTTCAATTTTCTACTGTCCCATAACATAAACCTCACAAATAAAGTTAAAATCTTATAAGATATAGTTATATGCCGTCAGTGTTTGATTTTGCAATGATTTCACTGTTTGGATGTGTTTTTCTATTTGTGTCTGTTTTTGTGCGCATTCAGCAAGTATACGGCTGTTTTCTGATTTTTTTCAATTTTCTACTGTCGCATAACATAAACCTCACAAATAAAGTTAACATCTTATAAGATATAGTTATATGCCTTCAGTGTCTGATTTTGCAATGATTTCACTGTTTGGATGTGTTTTTCTATTTGTGTCTGTTTTTGTGCACATTCGGCAAGTATACGGCTGTTTTCTGATTTTTTTCAATTTTCTACTGTCCCATAACATAAACCTCACAAATAAAGTTAAAATCTTATAAGATATAGTTATATGCCTTCAGGGTTTGATTTTGCAATGATTTCACTGTTTGGATGTGTTTTTCTATTTGTGTCTTTTGTTGTGCACATTCAGCAAGTGTACGGCTGTTTTCTGATTTTTTTCAATTTTCTACTGTCCCATAACATAAACCTCACAAATAAAGTTCACATCTTATAAGATATAGTTATATGCCTTCAGTGTTTGATTTTGCAATGATTTCACTGTTTGGATGTGTATTTCTATTTGTGTCTTTTGTTGTGCACATTCAGCAAGTATACGGCTGTTTTCTGATTTTTTTCAATTTTCTACTGTCCCATAACATAAACCTCACAAATAAAGTTAAAATCTTATAAGATATAGTTATATGCCGTCAGTGTTTGATTTTGCAATGATTTCACTGTTTGGATGTGTTTTTCTATTTGTGTCTGTTTTTGTGCGCATTCAGCAAGTATACGGCTGTTTTCTGATTTTTTTCAATTTTCTACTGTCGCATAACATAAACCTCACAAATAAAGTTAACATCTTATAAGATATAGTTATATGCCTTCAGTGTCTGATTTTGCAATGATTTCACTGTTTGGATGTGTTTTTCTATTTGTGTCTTTTGTTGTGCACATTCAGCAAGTATACGGCTGTTTTCTGATTTTTTTCAATTTTCTACTGTCCCATAAGATAAACCTCACAAATAAAGTTAAAATCTTATAAGATATACTTCTGTAACCTCAGTGTTTGATTTTGCAATGATTTCACTGTTTGGATGTGTTTTTCTATTTGTGTCTGTTTTGTGCACATTCAGCAAGTATACGGCTGTTTTCTGATTTTTTTCAATTTTCTACTGTCCCATAACATAAACCTCACAAATAAAGTTAACATCTTATAAGATATAGTTATATGCCGTCAGTGTTTGATTTTGCAATGATTTCACTGTTTGGATGTGTTTTTCTATTTGTGTCTGTTTTTGTGCTCATTCAGCAAGTATACGGCTGTTTTCTGATTTTTTTCAATTTTCTACTGTCCCATAACATAAACCTCACAAATAAAGTTAACATCTTATAAGATATAGTTATATGCCTTCAGTGTTTGATTTTGCAATGATTTCACTGTTTGGATGTGTTTTTCTATTTGTGTCTGTTTTTGTGCGCATTCAGCAAGTATACGGCTGTTTTCTGATTTTTTCAATTTTCTACTGTCCCATAACATAAACCTCACAAATAAAGTTAACATCTTATAAGATATAGTTATATGCCGTCAGTGTTTGATTTTGCAATGATTTCACTGTTTGGATGTGTTTTTCTATTTGTGTCTTTTGTTGTGCACATTCAGCAAGTATACGGCTGTTTTCTGGTTTTTTTCAATTTTCTACTGTCCCATAACATAAACCTCACAAATAAAGTTAAAATCTTATGAGATATAGTTATATGCCTTCAGTGTTTGATTTTGCAATGATTTCACTGTTTGGATGTGTTTTTCTATTTGTGTCTGTTTTGTGCACATTCAGCAAGTATACGGCTGTTTTCTGATTTTTTTCAATTTTCTCCTCGCCCATAACATAAACCTCACAAATAAAGTTAACATCTTATAAGATATACTTCTGTAACCTCAGTGTTTGATTTTGCAATGATTTCACTGTTTGGATGTGTTTTTCTATTTGTGTCTTTTGTTGTGCACATTCAGCAAGTATACGGCTGTTTTCTGATTTTTTTCAATTTTCTACTGTCCCATAACATAAACCTCACAAATAAAGTTAACATCTTATAAGATATACTTCTGTAACCTCAGTGTTTGATTTTGCAATGATTTCACTGTTTGGATGTGTTTTTCTATTTGTGTCTTTTGTTGTGCACATTCAGCAAGTATACGGCTGTTTTCTGATTTTTTTCAATTTTCTACTGTCCCATAAGATAAACCTCACAAATAAAGTTAAAATCTTATAAGATATACTTCTGTAACCTCAGTGTTTGATTTTGCAATGATTTCACTGTTTGGATGTGTTTTTCTATTTGTGTCTGTTTTGTGCACATTCAGCAAGTATACGGCTGTTTTCTGATTTTTTTCAATTTTCTACTGTCCCATAACATAAACCTCACAAATAAAGTTAACATCTTATAAGATATAGTTATATGCCGTCAGTGTTTGATTTTGCAATGATTTCACTGTTTGGATGTGTTTTTCTATTTGTGTCTGTTTTTGTGCTCATTCAGCAAGTATACGGCTGTTTTCTGATTTTTTTCAATTTTCTACTGTCCCATAACATAAACCTCACAAATAAAGTTAACATCTTATAAGATATAGTTATATGCCTTCAGTGTTTGATTTTGCAATGATTTCACTGTTTGGATGTGTTTTTCTATTTGTGTCTGTTTTTGTGCGCATTCAGCAAGTATACGGCTGTTTTCTGATTTTTTTCAATTTTCTACTGTCCCATAACATAAACCTCACAAATAAAGTTAACATCTTATAAGATATAGTTATATGCCGTCAGTGTTTGATTTTGCAATGATTTCACTGTTTGGATGTGTTTTTCTATTTGTGTCTTTTGTTGTGCACATTCAGCAAGTATACGGCTGTTTTCTGGTTTTTTTCAATTTTCTACTGTCCCATAACATAAACCTCACAAATAAAGTTAAAATCTTATGAGATATAGTTATATGCCTTCAGTGTTTGATTTTGCAATGATTTCACTGTTTGGATGTGTTTTTCTATTTGTGTCTGTTTTGTGCGCATTCAGCAAGTATACGGCTGTTTTCTGATTTTTTTCAATTTTCTACTGTCCCATAACATAAACCTCACAAATAAAGTTAACATCTTATAAGATATAGTTATATGCCGTCAGTGTTTGATTTTGCAATGATTTCACTGTTTGGATGTGTTTTTCTATTTGTGTCTTTTGTTGTGCACATTCAGCAAGTATACGGCTGTTTTCTGGTTTTTTTCAATTTTCTACTGTCCCATAACATAAACCTCACAAATAAAGTTAAAATCTTATGAGATATAGTTATATGCCTTCAGTGTTTGATTTTGCAATGATTTCACTGTTTGGATGTGTTTTTCTATTTGTGTCTGTTTTGTGCACATTCAGCAAGTATACGGCTGTTTTCTGATTTTTTTCAATTTTCTCCTCGCCCATAACATAAACCTCACAAATAAAGTTAACATCTTATAAGATATACTTCTGTAACCTCAGTGTTTGATTTTGCAATGATTTCACTGTTTGGATGTGTTTTTCTATTTGTGTCTTTTGTTGTGCACATTCAGCAAGTATACGGCTGTTTTCTGATTTTTTTCAATTTTCTACTGTCCCATAACATAAACCTCACAAATAAAGTTAACATCTTATAAGATATACTTCTGTAACCTCAGTGTTTGATTTTGCAATGATTTCACTGTTTGGATGTGTTTTTCTATTTGTGTCTTTTGTTGTGCACATTCAGCAAGTATACGGCTGTTTTCTGATTTTTTTCAATTTTCTACTGTCCCATAAGATAAACCTCACAAATAAAGTTAAAATCTTATAAGATATACTTCTGTAACCTCAGTGTTTGATTTTGCAATGATTTCACTGTTTGGATGTGTTTTTCTATTTGTGTCTGTTTTGTGCACATTCAGCAAGTATACGGCTGTTTTCTGATTTTTTTCAATTTTCTACTGTCCCATAACATAAACCTCACAAATAAAGTTAACATCTTATAAGATATAGTTATATGCCGTCAGTGTTTGATTTTGCAATGATTTCACTGTTTGGATGTGTTTTTCTATTTGTGTCTGTTTTTGTGCTCATTCAGCAAGTATACGGCTGTTTTCTGATTTTTTTCAATTTTCTACTGTCCCATAACATAAACCTCACAAATAAAGTTAACATCTTATAAGATATAGTTATATGCCTTCAGTGTTTGATTTTGCAATGATTTCACTGTTTGGATGTGTTTTTCTATTTGTGTCTGTTTTTGTGCGCATTCAGCAAGTATACGGCTGTTTTCTGATTTTTTTCAATTTTCTACTGTCCCATAACATAAACCTCACAAATAAAGTTAACATCTTATAAGATATAGTTATATGCCGTCAGTGTTTGATTTTGCAATGATTTCACTGTTTGGATGTGTTTTTCTATTTGTGTCTTTTGTTGTGCACATTCAGCAAGTATACGGCTGTTTTCTGGTTTTTTTCAATTTTCTACTGTCCCATAACATAAACCTCACAAATAAAGTTAAAATCTTATGAGATATAGTTATATGCCTTCAGTGTTTGATTTTGCAATGATTTCACTGTTTGGATGTGTTTTTCTATTTGTGTCTGTTTTGTGCACATTCAGCAAGTATACGGCTGTTTTCTGATTTTTTTCAATTTTCTCCTCGCCCATAACATAAACCTCACAAATAAAGTTAACATCTTATAAGATATACTTCTGTAACCTCAGTGTTTGATTTTGCAATGATTTCACTGTTTGGATGTGTTTTTCTATTTGTGTCTTTTGTTGTGCACATTCAGCAAGTATACGGCTGTTTTCTGATTTTTTTCAATTTTCTACTGTCCCATAACATAAACCTCACAAATAAAGTTAACATCTTATAAGATATACTTCTGTAACCTCAGTGTTTGATTTTGCAATGATTTCACTGTTTGGATGTGTTTTTCTATTTGTGTCTTTTGTTGTGCACATTCAGCAAGTATACGGCTGTTTTCTGATTTTTTTCAATTTTCTACTGTCCCATAAGATAAACCTCACAAATAAAGTTAAAATCTTATAAGATATACTTCTGTAACCTCAGTGTTTGATTTTGCAATGATTTCACTGTTTGGATGTGTTTTTCTATTTGTGTCTGTTTTTGTGCTCATTCAGCAAGTATACGGCTGTTTTCTGATTTTTTTCAATTTTCTACTGTCCCATAACATAAACCTCACAAATAAAGTTAACATCTTATAAGATATAGTTATATGCCGTCAGTGTTTGATTTTGCAATGATTTCACTGTTTGGATGTGTTTTTCTATTTGTGTCTTTTGTTGTGCACATTCAGCAAGTATACGGCTGTTTTCTGATTTTTTTTCAATTTTCTACTGTCCCATAACATAAACCTCACAAATAAAGTTAACATCTTATAAGATATACTTCTGTACACTCAGTGTTTGATTTTGCAATGATTTCACTGTTTGGATGTGTTTTTCTATTTGTGTCTTTTGTTGTGCATATTCAGCAAGTGTACGGCTGTTTTCTGATTTTTTTCAAATTTCTACTGTCCCATAACATAAACCTCACAAATAAAGTTAAAATCTTATAAGATATAGTTATATGCCTTCAGTGTTTGATTTTGCAATGATTTCACTGTTTGGATGTGTTTTTCTATTTGTGTCTTTTGTTGTGCACATTCAGCAAGTATACGGCTGTTTTCTGATTTTTTTCAGTTTTCTACTGTCCCATAACATAAACCTCACAAATAAAGTTAACATCTTATAAGATATACTTCTGTACCCTCAGTGTTTGATTTTGCAATGATTTCACTGTTTGGATGTGTTTTTCTATTTGTGTCTTTTGTTGTGCACATTCAGCAAGTATACGGCTGTTTTCTGATTTTTTTCAGTTTTCTACTGTCCCATAACATAAACCTCACAAATAAAGTTAAAATCTTATAAGATATAGTTATATGCCTTCAGTGTTTGATTTTGCAATGATTTCACTGTTTGGATGTGTTTTTCTATTTGTGTCTGTTTTTGTGCACATTCAGCAAGTATACGGCTGTTTTCTGATTTTTTTCAATTTTCTACTGTCCCATAACATAAACCTCACAAATAAAGTTAACATCTTATAAGATATACTTCTGTAACCTCAGTGTTAGATTTTGCAATGATTTCACTGTTTGGATGTGCTTTTCTATTTGTGTCTGTTTTGTGCACATTCAGCAAGTATACGGCTGTTTTCTGATTTTCATCAATTTTCTACTGTCCCATAACATAAACCTCACAAATGAAGTTAACATCTTATAAGATATAGTTATATGCCTTCAGTGTTTGATTTTGCAATGATTTCACTGTTTGGATGTGTTTTTCTATTTGTGTCTGTTTTTGTGCACATTCAGCAAGTATACGGATGTTTTCTGATTTTTTTCAATTTTCGAATGTCCCATAACATAAACCTCACAAATAAAGTTAAAATCTTATAAGATATAGTTATATGCCTTCAGTGTTTGATTTTGCAATGATTTCACTGTTTGGATGTGTTTTTCTATTTGTGTCTTTTGTTGTGCACATTCAGCAAGTATACGGCTGTTTTCTGATTTTTTTCAATTTTCTACTGTCCCATAACATAAACCTCACAAATAAAGTTAACATCTTATAAGATATAGTTATATGCCTTCAGTGTTTGATTTTGCAATGATTTCACTGTTTGGATGTGTTTTTCTATTTGTGTCTGTTTTTGTGCACATTCAGCAAGTATACGGCTGTTTTCTGATTTTTTTCAATTTTCTACTGTCCCATAACATAAACCTCACAAATAAAGTTAAAATCTTATAAGATATAGTTATATGCCTTCAGTGTTTGATTTTGCAATGATTTCACTGTTTGGATGTGTTTTTCTATTTGTGTCTGTTTTTGTGCACATTCAGCAAGTATACGGCTGTTTTCTGATTTTTTTCAATTTTCGAATGTCCCATAACATAAACCTCACAAATAAAGTTAACATCTTATAAGATATACTTCTGTAACCTCAGTGTTTGATTTTGCAATGATTTCACTGTTTGGATGTGTTTTTCTATTTGTGTCTTTTGTTGTGCACATTCAGCAAGTATACGGCTGTTTTCTGATTTTTTTCAATTTTCTACTGTCCCATAACATAAACCTCACAAATAAAGTTAAAATCTTATAAGATATACTTCTGTAACCTCAGTGTTTGATTTTGCAATGATTTCACTGTTTGGATGTGTTTTTCTATTTGTGTCTGTTTTGTGCACATTCAGCAAGTATACGGCTGTTTTCTGATTTTTTTCAATTTTCTACTGTCCCATAACATAAACCTCACAAATAAAGTTAACATCTTATAAGATATAGTTATATGCCTTCAGTGTCTGATTTTGCAATGATTTCACTGTTTGGATGTGTTTTTCTATTTGTGTCTGTTTTTGTGCACATTCGGCAAGTATACGGCTGTTTTCTGATTTTTTTCAATTTTCTACTGTCCCATAACATAAACCTCACAAATAAAGTTAACATCTTATAAGATATACTTCTGTAACCTCAGTGTTTGATTTTGCAATGATTTCACTGTTTGGATGTGTTTTTCTATTTGTGTCTTTTGTTGTGCACATTCAGCAAGTATACGGCTGTTTTCTGATTTTTTTCAATTTTCTACTGTCCCATAAGATAAACCTCACAAATAAAGTTAAAATCTTATAAGATATACTTCTGTAACCTCAATGTTTGATTTTGCAATGATTTCACTGTTTGGATGTGTTTTTCTATTTGTGTCTGTTTTTGTGCACATTCAGCAAGTATACGGCTGTTTTCTGATTTTTTTCAATTTTCGAATGTCCCATAACATAAACCTCACAAATAAAGTTAAAATCTTATAAGATATAGTTATATGCCGTCAGTGTTTGATTTTGCAATGATTTCACTGTTTGGATGTGTTTTTCTATTTGTGTCTGTTTTTGTGCGCATTCAGCAAGTATACGGCTGTTTTCTGATTTTTTTCAATTTTCTACTGTCGCATAACATAAACCTCACAAATAAAGTTAACATCTTATAAGATATAGTTATATGCCTTCAGTGTTTGATTTTGCAATGATTTCACTGTTTGGATGTGTTTTTCTATTTGTGTCTGTTTTTGTGCACATTCAGCAAGTATACGGCTGTTTTCTGTTTTTTTTCAATTTTCTACTGTCCCATAACATAAACGTCACAAATAAAGTTAAAATCTTATAAGATATAGTTATTTACCCTCAGTGTTTGATTTTGCAATGATTTCACTGTTTGGATGTGTTTTTCTATTTGTGTCTGTTTTTGTGCGCATTCAGCAAGTATACGGCTGTTTTCTGATTTTTTTCAGTTTTCTACTGTCCCGTAACATAAACCTCACAAATAAAGTTAAAATCTTATAAGATATAGTTATATGCTTTCAGTGTTTGATTTTGCAATGATTTCACTGTTTGGATGTGTTTTTCTATTTGTGTCTGTTTTTGTGCACATTCAGCAAGTATACGGCTGTTTTCTGATTTTTTTCAATTTTCTACTGTCCCATAACATAAACCTCACAAATAAAGTTAACATCTTATAAGATATACTTCTGTAACCTCAGTGTTTGATTTTGCAATGATTTCACTGTTTGGATGTGTTTTTCTATTTGTGTCTGTTTTTGTGTCCATTCAGCAAGTATACGGCTGTTTTCTGATTTTTTTCAATTTTCTACTGTCCCATAACATAAACCTCACAAATAAAGTTAACATCTTATAAGATATAGTTATATGCCTTCAGTGTTTGATTTTGCAATGATTTCACTGTTTGGATGTGTTTTTCTATTTGTGTCTGTTTTTGTGCCCATTCAGCAAGTATACGGCTGTTTTCTGATTTTTTTCAATTTTCTACCGTCCCATAACATAAACCTCACAAATAAAGTTAAAATCTTATAAGATATAGTTATATGCCTTCAGTGTTTGATTTTGCAATGATTTCACTGTTTGGATGTGTTTTTCTATTTGTGTCTGTTTTTGTGCACATTCAGCAAGTATATGGCTGTTTTCTGTTTTTTTTCAATTTTCTACTGTCCCATAACATAAACCTCACAAATAAAGTTAAAATCTTATAAGATATAGTTAGATGCCTTCAGTGTTTGATTTTGCAATGATTTCACTGTTTGGATGTGTTTTTCTATTTGTGTCTGTTTTTGTGCACATTCAGCAAGTATACGGCTGTTTTCTGATTTTTTTCAATTTTCTACTGTCCCATAACATAAACGTCACAAATAAAGTTAAAATCTTATAAGATATAGTTATTTACCCTCAGTGTTTGATTTTGCAATGATTTCACTGTTTGGATGTGTTTTTCTATTTGTGTCTGTTTTTGTGCGCATTCAGCAAGTATACGGCTGTTTTCTGATTTTTTTCAGTTTTCTACTGTCCCGTAACATAAACCTCACAAATAAAGTTAAAATCTTATAAGATATAGTTATATGCTTTCAGTGTTTGATTTTGCAATGATTTCACTGTTTGGATGTGTTTTTCTATTTGTGTCTGTTTTTGTGCGCATTCAGCAAGTATACGGCTGTTTTCTGATTTTTTTCAATTTTCTACTGTCCCATAACATAAACCTCAAAAATAAAGTAAACATCTTATAAGATATACTTCTGTACCCTCAGTGTTTGATTTTGCAATGATTTCACTGTTTGGATGTGTTTTTCTATTTGTGTCTGTTTTTGTGCGCATTCAGCAAGTATACGGCTGTTTTCTGATTTTTTTCAATTTTCTACTGTCCCATAACATATACCTCACAAATAAAGTTAAAATCTTATAAGATATAGTTATATGCCTTCAGTGTTTGATTTTGCAATGATTTCACTGTTTGGATGTGTTTTTCTATTTGTGTCTTTTGTTGTGCACATTCAGCAAGTATACGGCTGTTTTCTGATTTTTTTCAATTTTCTATTGTTCCATAACATAAACCTCACAAATAAAGTAAACATCTTATAAGATATACTTCTGTAACCTCAGTGTTTGATTTTGCAATGATTTCACTGTTTGGATGTGTTTTTCTATTTGTGTCTGTTTTTGTGCGCATTCAGCAAGTATACGGCTGTTTTCTGATTTTTTTCAATTTTCTACTGTCCCGTAACATAAACCTCACAAATAAAGTTAACATCTTATAAGATATAGTTATATGCCTTCAGTGTTTGATTTTGCAATGATTTCACTGTTTGGATGTGTTTTTCTATTTGTGTCTGTTTTTGTGCCCATTCAGCAAGTATACGGCTGTTTTCTGTTTTTTTTCAATTTTCTACTGTCCCATAACATAAACCTCACAAATAAAGTTAACATCTTATAAGATATACTTCTGTAACCTCAGTGTTTGATTTTGCAATGATTTCACTGTTTGGATGTGTTTTTCTATTTGTGTCTGTTTTTGTGCACATTCAGCAAGTATACGGCTGTTTTCTGATTTTTTTCAATTTTCTACTGTTCCATAAGATAAACCTCACAAATAAAGTTAACATCTTATAAGATATACTTCTGTAACCTCAGTGTTTGATTTTGCAATGATTTCACTGTTTGGATGTGTTTTTCTATTTGTGTCTTTTGTTGTGCACATTCAGCAAGTATACGGCTGTTTTCTGATTTTTTTCAATTTTCTATTGTTCCATAACATAAACCTCACAAATAAAGTTAACATCTTATAAGATATACTTCTGTAACCTCAGTGTTTGATTTTGCAATGATTTCACTGTTTGGATGTGTTTTACTATTTGTGTCTGTTTTTGTGCACATTCAGCAAGTATACGGCTGTTTTCTGTTTTTTTTCAATTTTCTACTGTCCCATAACATAAACCTCACAAATAAAGTTAACATCTTATAAGATATAGTTATATGCCTTCAGTGTTTGATTTTGCAATGATTTCACTGTTTGGATGTGTTTTTCTATTTGTGTCTGTTTTTGTGCGCATTCAGCAAGTATACGGCTGTTTTCTGATTTTTTTCAATTTTCTACTGTCCCGTAACATAAACCTCACAAATAAAGTTAAAATCTTATAAGATATAGTTATATGCCTTCAGTGTTTGATTTTGCAATGATTTCACTGTTTGGATGTGTTTTTCTATTTGTGTCTGTTTTTGTGCACATTCAGCAAGTATACGGCTGTTTTCTGTTTTTTTTCAATTTTCTACTGTCCCATAACATAAACCTCACAAATAAAGTTAACATATTATAAGATATACATCTGTAACCTCAGTGTTTGATTTTGCAATGATTTCACTGTTTGGATGTGTTTTTCTATTTGTGTCTGTTTTTGTGCACATTCAGCAAGTATACGGCTGTTTTCAGATTTTTTTTCAATTTTCTACTGTCCCATAACATAAACCTCACAAATAAAGTTAAAATCTTATAAGATATAGTTATATGCCTTCAGTGTTTGATTTTGCAATGATTTCACTGTTTGGATGTGTTTTTCTATTTGTGTCTGTTTTGTGCACATTCAGCAAGTATACGGCTGTTTTCTGATTTTTTTCAATTTTCTACTGTCCCATAACATAAACCTCACGAATAAAGTTAACATCTTATAAGATATACTTCTGTACCCTCAGTGTTTGATTTTGCAATGATTTCACTGTTTGGATGTGTTTTTCTATTTGTGTCTGTTTTTGTGCACATTCAGCAAGTATACGGCTGTTTTCAGATTTTTTTCAATTTTCTACCGTCCCATAACATAAACCTCACAAATAAAGTTGAAATCTTATAAGATATAGTTATATGCCTTCAGTGTTTGATTTTGCAATGATTTCACTGTTTGGATGTGTTTTTCTATTTGTGTCTGTTTTTGTGCACATTCAGCAAGTATACGGCTGTTTTCTGATTTTTTTCAATTTTCTACTGTCCCATAACATAAACCTCACGAATAAAGTTAACATCTTATAAGATATACTTCTGTACCCTCAGTGTTTGATTTTGCAATGATTTCACTGTTTGGATGTGTTTTACTATTTGTGTCTGTTTTTGTGCACATTCAGCAAGTATACGGCTGTTTTCTGTTTTTTTTCAATTTTCTACTGTCCCATAACATAAACCTCACAAATAAAGTTAACATCTTATAAGATATAGTTATATGCCTTCAGTGTTTGATTTTGCAATGATTTCACTGTTTGGATGTGTTTTTCTATTTGTGTCTGTTTTTGTGCGCATTCAGCAAGTATACGGCTGTTTTCTGATTTTTTTCAATTTTCTACTGTCCCGTAACATAAACCTCACAAATAAAGTTAAAATCTTATAAGATATAGTTATATGCCTTCAGTGTTTGATTTTGCAATGATTTCACTGTTTGGATGTGTTTTTCTATTTGTGTCTGTTTTTGTGCACATTCAGCAAGTATACGGCTGTTTTCTGATTTTTTTCAATTTTCTACTGTCCCATAACATATACCTCACAAATAAAGTTAAAATCTTATAAGATATAGTTATATGCCTTCAGTGTTTGATTTTGCAATGATTTCACTGTTTGGATGTGTTTTTCTATTTGTGTCTGTTTTTGTGCACATTCAGCAAGTATACGGCTGTTTTCTGATTTTTTTCAATTTTCTACCGTCCCATAACATAAACCTCACAAATAAAGTTAACATCTTATAAGATATACTTCTGTAACCTCAGTGTTTGATTTTGCAATGATTTCACTGTTTGGATGTGTTTTTCTATTTGTGTCTGTTTTTGTGCGCATTCAGCAAGTATACGGCTGTTTTCTGATTTTTTTCAATTTTCTACTGTCCCATAACATATACCTCACAAATAAAGTTAAAATCTTATAAGATATAGTTATATGCCTTCAGTGTTTGATTTTGCAATGATTTCACTGTTTGGATGTGTTTTTCTATTTGTGTCTGTTTTTGTGCACATTCAGCAAGTATACGGCTGTTTTCTGATTTTTTTCAATTTTCTACTGTTCCATAAGATAAACCTCACAAATAAAGTTAACATCTTATAAGATATACTTCTGTAACCTCAGTGTTTGATTTTGCAATGATTTCACTGTTTGGATGTGTTTTTCTATTTGTGTCTTTTGTTGTGCACATTCAGCAAGTATACGGCTGTTTTCTGATTTTTTTCAATTTTCTACTGTCCCATAACATAAACCTCACGAATAAAGTTAACATCTTATAAGATATACTTCTGTACCCTCAGTGTTTGATTTTGCAATGATTTCACTGTTTGGATGTGTTTTACTATTTGTGTCTGTTTTTGTGCACATTCAGCAAGTATACGGCTGTTTTCTGATTTTTTTCAATTTTCTACTGTCCCATAACATAAACCTCACAAATAAAGTTAACATCTTATAAGATATAGTTATATGCCTTCAGTGTTTGATTTTGCAATGATTTCACTGTTTGGATGTGTTTTTCTATTTGTGTCTGTTTTTGTGCGCATTCAGCAAGTATACGGCTGTTTTCTGATTTTTTTCAATTTTCTACTGTCCCGTAACATAAACCTCACAAATAAAGTTAACATCTTATAAGATATACTTCTGTACCCTCAGTGTTTGATTTTGCAATGATTTCACTGTTTGGATGTGTTTTTCTATTTGTGTCTGTTTTTGTGCGCATTCAGCAAGTATACGGCTGTTTTCTGATTTTTTTCAATTTTCTACTGTCCCGTAACATAAACCTCACAAATAAAGTTAAAATCTTATAAGATATAGTTATATGCCTTCAGTGTTTGATTTTGCAATGATTTCACTGTTTGGATGTGTTTTTCTATTTGTGTCTGTTTTTGTGCACATTAAGCAAGTATACGGCTTTTTTCTGTTTTTTTTCAATTTTCTACTGTCCCATAACATAAACCTCACAAATAAAGTTAACATCTTATAAGATATAGTTATATGCCTTCAGTGTTTGATTTTGCAATGATTTCACTGTTTGGATGTGTTTTTCTATTTGTGTCTGTTTTTGTGCGCATTCAGCAAGTATACGGCTGTTTTCTGATTTTTTTCAATTTTCTACTGTCCCGTAACATAAACCTCACAAATAAAGTTAAAATCTTATAAGATATAGTTATATGCCTTCAGTGTTTGATTTTGCAATGATTTCACTGTTTGGATGTGTTTTTCTATTTGTGTCTGTTTTTGTGCACATTAAGCAAGTATACGGCTTTTTTCTGATTTTTTTCAATTTTCTACTGTCCCATAACATAAACCTCAAAAATAAAGTAAACATCTTATAAGATATACTTCTGTACCCTCAGTGTTTGATTTTGCAATGATTTCACTGTTTGGATGTGTTTTTCTATTTGTGTCTGTTTTTGTGCGCATTCAGCAAGTATACGGCTGTTTTCTGATTTTTTTCAATTTTCTACTGTCCCATAACATATACCTCACAAATAAAGTTAAAATCTTATAAGATATAGTTATATGCCTTCAGTGTTTGATTTTGCAATGATTTCACTGTTTGGATGTGTTTTTCTATTTGTGTCTTTTGTTGTGCACATTCAGCAAGTATACGGCTGTTTTCTGATTTTTTTCAATTTTCTATTGTTCCATAACATAAACCTCACAAATAAAGTTAACATCTTATAAGATATACTTCTGTAACCTCAGTGTTTGATTTTGCAATGATTTCACTGTTTGGATGTGTTTTTCTATTTGTGTCTGTTTTTGTGCACATTCAGCAAGTATACGGCTGTTTTCTGATTTTTTTCAATTTTCTACTGTTCCATAAAATAAACCTCACAAATAAAGTTAACATCTTATAAGATATACTTCTGTAACCTCAGTGTTTGATTTTGCAATGATTTCACTGTTTGGATGTGTTTTTCTATTTGTGTCTTTTGTTGTGCACATTCAGCAAGTATACGGCTGTTTTCTGATTTTTTTCAATTTTCTATTGTTCCATAACATAAACCTCACAAATAAAGTTAACATCTTATAAGATATACTTCTGTAACCTCAGTGTTTGATTTTGCAATGATTTCACTGTTTGGATGTGTTTTACTATTTGTGTCTGTTTTTGTGCACATTCAGCAAGTATACGGCTGTTTTCTGTTTTTTTTCAATTTTCTACTGTCCCATAACATAAACCTCACAAATAAAGTTAACATCTTATAAGATATAGTTATATGCCTTCAGTGTTTGATTTTGCAATGATTTCACTGTTTGGATGTGTTTTTCTATTTGTGTCTGTTTTTGTGCACATTCAGCAAGTATACGGCTGTTTTCTGATTTTTTTCAATTTTCTACTGTCCCATAACATAAACCTCACAAATACAGTTAACATCTTATAAGATATACTTCTGTAACCTCAGTGTTTGATTTTGCAATGATTTCACTGTTTGGATGTGTTTTTCTATTTGTGTCTGTTTTTGTGCGCATTCAGCAAGTATACGGCTGTTTTCTGATTTTTTTCAATTTTCTACTGTCCCATAACATATACCTCACAAATAAAGTTAAAATCTTATAAGATATAGTTATATGCCTTCAGTGTTTGATTTTGCAATGATTTCACTGTTTGGATGTGTTTTTCTATTTGTGTCTGTTTTTGTGCACATTCAGCAAGTATACGGCTGTTTTCTGATTTTTTTCAATTTTCTACTGTCCCATAAAATAAACCTCACAAATAAAGTTAACATCTTATAAGATATACTTCTGTAACCTCAGTGTTTGATTTTGCAATGATTTCACTGTTTGGATGTGTTTTTCTATTTGTGTCTTTTGTTGTGCACATTCAGCAAGTATACGGCTGTTTTCTGATTTTTTTCAATTTTCTATTGTTCCATAACATAAACCTCACAAATAAAGTTAACATCTTATAAGATATACTTCTGTAACCTCAGTGTTTGATTTTGCAATGATTTCACTGTTTGGATGTGTTTTACTATTTGTGTCTGTTTTTGTGCACATTCAGCAAGTATACGGCTGTTTTTTTTTTTTTTCAATTTTCTACTGTCCCATAACATAAACCTCACAAATAAAGTTAACATCTTATAAGATATAGTTATATGCCTTCAGTGTTTGATTTTGCAATGATTTCACTGTTTGGATGTGTTTTTCTATTTGTGTCTGTTTTTGTGCGCATTCAGCAAGTATACGGCTGTTTTCTGATTTTTTTCAATTTTCTACTGTCCCGTAACATAAACCTCACAAATAAAGTTAAAATCTTATAAGATATAGTTATATGCCTTCAGTGTTTGATTTTGCAATGATTTCACTGTTTGGATGTGTTTTTCTATTTGTGTCTGTTTTTGTGCACATTCAGCAAGTATACGGCTGTTTTCTGATTTTTTTCAATTTTCTACTGTCCCATAACATAAACCTCACAAATACAGTTAACATCTTATAAGATATACTTCTGTAACCTCAGTGTTTGATTTTGCAATGATTTCACTGTTTGGATGTGTTTTTCTATTTGTGTCTGTTTTTGTGCGCATTCAGCAAGTATACGGCTGTTTTCTGATTTTTTTCAATTTTCTACTGTCCCATAACATATACCTCACAAATAAAGTTAAAATCTTATAAGATATAGTTATATGCCTTCAGTGTTTGATTTTGCAATGATTTCACTGTTTGGATGTGTTTTTCTATTTGTGTCTGTTTTTGTGCACATTCAGCAAGTATACGGCTGTTTTCTGATTTTTTTCAATTTTCTACTGTTCCATAAAATAAACCTCACAAATAAAGTTAACATCTTATAAGATATACTTCTGTAACCTCAGTGTTTGATTTTGCAATGATTTCACTGTTTGGATGTGTTTTTCTATTTGTGTCTTTTGTTGTGCACATTCAGCAAGTATACGGCTGTTTTCTGATTTTTTTCAATTTTCTATTGTTCCATAACATAAACCTCACAAATAAAGTTAACATCTTATAAGATATACTTCTGTAACCTCAGTGTTTGATTTTGCAATGATTTCACTGTTTGGATGTGTTTTACTATTTGTGTCTGTTTTTGTGCACATTCAGCAAGTATACGGCTGTTTTCTGTTTTTTTTCAATTTTCTACTGTCCCATAACATAAACCTCACAAATAAAGTTAACATCTTATAAGATATAGTTATATGCCTTCAGTGTTTGATTTTGCAATGATTTCACTGTTTGGATGTGTTTTTCTATTTGTGTCTGTTTTTGTGCGCATTCAGCAAGTATACGGCTGTTTTCTGATTTTTTTCAATTTTCTACTGTCCCGTAACATAAACCTCACAAATAAAGTTAAAATCTTATAAGATATAGTTATATGCCTTCAGTGTTTGATTTTGCAATGATTTCACTGTTTGGATGTGTTTTTCTATTTGTGTCTGTTTTTGTGCACATTCAGCAAGTATACGGCTGTTTTCTGTTTTTTTTCAATTTTCTACTGTCCCATAACATAAACCTCACAAATAAAGTTAACATCTTATAAGATATACTTCTGTAACCTCAGTGTTTGATTTTGCAATGATTTCACTGTTTGGATGTGTTTTTCTATTTGTGTCTGTTTTTGTGCACATTCAGCAAGTATACGGCTGTTTTCAGATTTTTTTTCAATTTTCTACTGTCCCATAACATAAACCTCACAAATAAAGTTAAAATCTTATAAGATATAGTTATATGCCTTCAGTGTTTGATTTTGCAATGATTTCACTGTTTGGATGTGTTTTTCTATTTGTGTCTGTTTTGTGCACATTCAGCAAGTATACGGCTGTTTTCTGATTTTTTTCAATTTTCTACTGTCCCATAACATAAACCTCACGAATAAAGTTAACATCTTATAAGATATACTTCTGTACCCTCAGTGTTTGATTTTGCAATGATTTCACTGTTTGGATGTGTTTTTCTATTTGTGTCTGTTTTTGTGCACATTCAGCAAGTATACGGCTGTTTTCAGATTTTTTTCAATTTTCTACCGTCCCATAACATAAACCTCACAAATAAAGTTAAAATCTTATAAGATATAGTTATATGCCTTCAGTGTTTGATTTTGCAATGATTTCACTGTTTGGATGTGTTTTTCTATTTGTGTCTGTTTTTGTGCACATTCAGCAAGTATACGGCTGTTTTCTGATTTTTTTCAATTTTCTACTGTCCCATAACATAAACCTCACAAATAAAGTTAAAATCTTATAAGATATACTTCTGTACCCTCAGTGTTTGATTTTGCAATGATTTCACTGTTTGGATGTGTTTTTCTATTTGTGTCTGTTTTTGTGCACATTCAGCAAGTATACGGCTGTTTTCTGATTTTTTTCAATTTTCTACTGTTGCATAACATAAACCTCACAAATAAAGTTAACATCTTATAAGATATAGTTATATGCCTTCAGTGTTTGATTTTGCAATGATTTCACTGTTTGGATGTGTTTTTCTATTTGTGTCTGTTTTTGTGCACATTCAGCAAGTATACGGCTGTTTTCTGATTTTTTTCAATTTTCTACTGTCCCATAACATAAACCTCACAAATAAAGTTAAAATCTTATAAGATATAGTTATATGCCTTCAGTGTTTGATTTTGCAATGATTTCACTGTTTGGATGTGTTTTTCTATTTGTGTCTGTTTTTGTGCACATTAAGCAAGTATACGGCTTTTTTCTGATTTTTTTCAATTTTCTACTGTCCCATAACATAAACCTCAAAAATAAAGTAAACATCTTATAAGATATACTTCTGTACCCTCAGTGTTTGATTTTGCAATGATTTCACTGTTTGGATGTGTTTTTCTATTTGTGTCTGTTTTTGTGCGCATTCAGCAAGTATACGGCTGTTTTCTGATTTTT
Source organism: Solea solea (assembly GCF_958295425.1). Lineage (NCBI taxonomy): Eukaryota > Metazoa > Chordata > Actinopteri > Pleuronectiformes > Soleidae > Solea > Solea solea. The sequence goes on from NW_026704054.1 coordinate 46,496, forward strand.
TTCAATTTTCTACTGTCCCATAACATATACCTCACAAATAAAGTTAAAATCTTATAAGATATAGTTATATGCCTTCAGTGTTTGATTTTGCAATGATTTCACTGTTTGGATGTGTTTTTCTATTTGTGTCTTTTGTTGTGCACATTCAGCAAGTATACGGCTGTTTTCTGATTTTTTTCAATTTTCTATTGTTCCATAACATAAACCTCACAAATAAAGTTAACATCTTATAAGATATACTTCTGTAACCTCAGTGTTTGATTTTGCAATGATTTCACTGTTTGGATGTGTTTTACTATTTGTGTCTGTTTTTGTGCACATTCAGCAAGTATACGGCTGTTTTTTTTTTTTTTCAATTTTCTACTGTCCCATAACATAAACCTCACAAATAAAGTTAACATCTTATAAGATATAGTTATATGCCTTCAGTGTTTGATTTTGCAATGATTTCACTGTTTGGATGTGTTTTTCTATTTGTGTCTGTTTTTGTGCGCATTCAGCAAGTATACGGCTGTTTTCTGATTTTTTTCAATTTTCTACTGTCCCGTAACATAAACCTCACAAATAAAGTTAAAATCTTATAAGATATAGTTATATGCCTTCAGTGTTTGATTTTGCAATGATTTCACTGTTTGGATGTGTTTTTCTATTTGTGTCTGTTTTTGTGCACATTCAGCAAGTATACGGCTGTTTTCTGATTTTTTTCAATTTTCTACTGTCCCATAACATAAACCTCACAAATACAGTTAACATCTTATAAGATATACTTCTGTAACCTCAGTGTTTGATTTTGCAATGATTTCACTGTTTGGATGTGTTTTTCTATTTGTGTCTGTTTTTGTGCGCATTCAGCAAGTATACGGCTGTTTTCTGATTTTTTTCAATTTTCTACTGTCCCATAACATATACCTCACAAATAAAGTTAAAATCTTATAAGATATAGTTATATGCCTTCAGTGTTTGATTTTGCAATGATTTCACTGTTTGGATGTGTTTTTCTATTTGTGTCTGTTTTTGTGCACATTCAGCAAGTATACGGCTGTTTTCTGATTTTTTTCAATTTTCTACTGTTCCATAAAATAAACCTCACAAATAAAGTTAACATCTTATAAGATATACTTCTGTAACCTCAGTGTTTGATTTTGCAATGATTTCACTGTTTGGATGTGTTTTTCTATTTGTGTCTTTTGTTGTGCACATTCAGCAAGTATACGGCTGTTTTCTGATTTTTTTCAATTTTCTATTGTTCCATAACATAAACCTCACAAATAAAGTTAACATCTTATAAGATATACTTCTGTAACCTCAGTGTTTGATTTTGCAATGATTTCACTGTTTGGATGTGTTTTACTATTTGTGTCTGTTTTTGTGCACATTCAGCAAGTATACGGCTGTTTTCTGTTTTTTTTCAATTTTCTACTGTCCCATAACATAAACCTCACAAATAAAGTTAACATCTTATAAGATATAGTTATATGCCTTCAGTGTTTGATTTTGCAATGATTTCACTGTTTGGATGTGTTTTTCTATTTGTGTCTGTTTTTGTGCGCATTCAGCAAGTATACGGCTGTTTTCTGATTTTTTTCAATTTTCTACTGTCCCGTAACATAAACCTCACAAATAAAGTTAAAATCTTATAAGATATAGTTATATGCCTTCAGTGTTTGATTTTGCAATGATTTCACTGTTTGGATGTGTTTTTCTATTTGTGTCTGTTTTTGTGCACATTCAGCAAGTATACGGCTGTTTTCTGTTTTTTTTCAATTTTCTACTGTCCCATAACATAAACCTCACAAATAAAGTTAACATCTTATAAGATATACTTCTGTAACCTCAGTGTTTGATTTTGCAATGATTTCACTGTTTGGATGTGTTTTTCTATTTGTGTCTGTTTTTGTGCGCATTCAGCAAGTATACGGCTGTTTTCTGATTTTTTTCAATTTTCTACTGTCCCATAACATATACCTCACAAATAAAGTTAAAATCTTATAAGATATAGTTATATGCCTTCAGTGTTTGATTTTGCAATGATTTCACTGTTTGGATGTGTTTTTCTATTTGTGTCTGTTTTTGTGCACATTCAGCAAGTATACGGCTGTTTTCTGATTTTTTTCAATTTTCTACTGTTCCATAAAATAAACCTCACAAATAAAGTTAACATCTTATAAGATATACTTCTGTAACCTCAGTGTTTGATTTTGCAATGATTTCACTGTTTGGATGTGTTTTTCTATTTGTGTCTTTTGTTGTGCACATTCAGCAAGTATACGGCTGTTTTCTGATTTTTTTCAATTTTCTATTGTTCCATAACATAAACCTCACGAATAAAGTTAACATCTTATAAGATATACTTCTGTACCCTCAGTGTTTGATTTTGCAATGATTTCACTGTTTGGATGTGTTTTACTATTTGTGTCTGTTTTTGTGCACATTCAGCAAGTATACGGCTGTTTTCTGTTTTTTTTCAATTTTCTACTGTCCCATAACATAAACCTCACAAATAAAGTTAACATCTTATAAGATATAGTTATATGCCTTCAGTGTTTGATTTTGCAATGATTTCACTGTTTGGATGTGTTTTTCTATTTGTGTCTGTTTTTGTGCGCATTCAGCAAGTATACGGCTGTTTTCTGATTTTTTTCAATTTTCTACTGTCCCGTAACATAAACCTCACAAATAAAGTTAAAACCTTATAAGATATAGTTATATGCCTTCAGTGTTTGATTTTGCAATGATTTCACTGTTTGGATGTGTTTTTCTATTTGTGTCTGTTTTTGTGCACATTCAGCAAGTATACGGCTGTTTTCTGTTTTTTTTCAATTTTCTACTGACCCATAACATAAACCTCACAAATAAAGTTAACATCTTATAAGATATACTTCTGTAACCTCAGTGTTTGATTTTGCAATGATTTCACTGTTTGGATGTGTTTTTCTATTTGTGTCTGTTTTTGTGCACATTCAGCAAGTATACGGCTGTTTTCTGTTTTTTTTCAATTTTCTACTGTCCCATAACATAAACCTCACAAATAAAGTTAACATCTTATAAGATATAGTTATATGCCTTCAGTGTTTGATTTTGCAATGATTTCACTGTTTGGATGTGTTTTTCTATTTGTGTCTGTTTTTGTGCACATTCAGCAAGTATACGGCTGTTTTCTGTTTTTTTTCAATTTTCTACTGTCCCATAACATAAACCTCACAAATAAAGTTAAAATCTTATAAGATATAGTTATATGCCTTCAGTGTTTGATTTTGCAATGATTTCACTGTTTGTATGTGTTTTTCTATTTGTGTCTTTTGTTGTGCACATTCAGCAAGTATACGGCTGTTTTCTGATTTTTTTCAATTTTCTATTGTTCCATAACATAAACCTCACAAATAAAGTTAACATCTTATAAGATATACTTCTGTAACCTCAGTGTTTGATTTTGCAATGATTTCACTGTTTGGATGTGTTTTTCTATTTGTGTCTGTTTTTGTGCGCATTCAGCAAGTATACGGCTGTTTTCTGATTTTTTTCAATTTTCTACTGTCCCGTAACATAAACCTCACAAATAAAGTTAAAATCTTATAAGATATAGTTATATGCCTTCAGTGTTTGATTTTGCAATGATTTCACTGTTTGGATGTGTTTTTCTATTTGTGTCTGTTTTTGTGCACATTCAGCAAGTATACGGCTGTTTTCTGATTTTTTTCAATTTTCTACTGTCCCATAACATAAACCTCACGAATAAAGTTAACATCTTATAAGATATACTTCTGTACCCTCAGTGTTTGATTTTGCAATGATTTCACTGTTTGGATGTGTTTTACTATTTGTGTCTGTTTTTGTGCACATTCAGCAAGTATACGGCTGTTTTCTGTTTTTTTTCAATTTTCTACTGTCCCATAACATAAACCTCACAAATAAAGTTAACATCTTATAAGATATAGTTATATGCCTTCAGTGTTTGATTTTGCAATGATTTCACTGTTTGGATGTGTTTTTCTATTTGTGTCTGTTTTTGTGCGCATTCAGCAAGTATACGGCTGTTTTCTGATTTTTTTCAATTTTCTACTGTCCCGTAACATAAACCTCACAAATAAAGTTAAAATCTTATAAGATATAGTTATATGCCTTCAGTGTTTGATTTTGCAATGATTTCACTGTTTGGATGTGTTTTTCTATTTGTGTCTGTTTTTGTGCACATTCAGCAAGTATACGGCTGTTTTCTGTTTTTTTTCAATTTTCTACTGTCCCATAACATAAACCTCACAAATAAAGTTAACATCTTATAAGATATACTTCTGTAACCTCAGTGTTTGATTTTGCAATGATTTCACTGTTTGGATGTGTTTTTCTATTTGTGTCTGTTTTTGTGCACATTCAGCAAGTATACGGCTGTTTTCAGATTTTTTTTCAATTTTCTACTGTCCCATAACATAAACCTCACAAATAAAGTTAAAATCTTATAAGATATAGTTATATGCCTTCAGTGTTTGATTTTGCAATGATTTCACTGTTTGGATGTGTTTTTCTATTTGTGTCTGTTTTGTGCACATTCAGCAAGTATACGGCTGTTTTCTGATTTTTTTCAATTTTCTACTGTCCCATAACATAAACCTCACGAATAAAGTTAACATCTTATAAGATATACTTCTGTACCCTCAGTGTTTGATTTTGCAATGATTTCACTGTTTGGATGTGTTTTTCTATTTGTGTCTGTTTTTGTGCACATTCAGCAAGTATACGGCTGTTTTCAGATTTTTTTCAATTTTCTACCGTCCCATAACATAAACCTCACAAATAAAGTTAAAATCTTATAAGATATAGTTATATGCCTTCAGTGTTTGATTTTGCAATGATTTCACTGTTTGGATGTGTTTTTCTATTTGTGTCTGTTTTTGTGCACATTCAGCAAGTATACGGCTGTTTTCTGATTTTTTTCAATTTTCTACTGTCCCATAACATAAACCTCACAAATAAAGTTAAAATCTTATAAGATATACTTCTGTACCCTCAGTGTTTGATTTTGCAATGATTTCACTGTTTGGATGTGTTTTTCTATTTGTGTCTGTTTTTGTGCACATTCAGCAAGTATACGGCTGTTTTCTGATTTTTTTCAATTTTCTACTGTTGCATAACATAAACCTCACAAATAAAGTTAACATCTTATAAGATATAGTTATATGCCTTCAGTGTTTGATTTTGCAATGATTTCACTGTTTGGATGTGTTTTTCTATTTGTGTCTGTTTTTGTGCACATTCAGCAAGTATACGGCTGTTTTCTGATTTTTTTCAATTTTCTACTGTCCCATAACATAAACCTCACAAATAAAGTTAAAATCTTATAAGATATAGTTATATGCCTTCAGTGTTTGATTTTGCAATGATTTCACTGTTTGGATGTGTTTTTCTATTTGTGTCTGTTTTTGTGCACATTAAGCAAGTATACGGCTTTTTTCTGATTTTTTTCAATTTTCTACTGTCCCATAACATAAACCTCAAAAATAAAGTAAACATCTTATAAGATATACTTCTGTACCCTCAGTGTTTGATTTTGCAATGATTTCACTGTTTGGATGTGTTTTTCTATTTGTGTCTGTTTTTGTGCGCATTCAGCAAGTATACGGCTGTTTTCTGATTTTTTTCAATTTTCTACTGTCCCATAACATATACCTCACAAATAAAGTTAAAATCTTATAAGATATAGTTATATGCCTTCAGTGTTTGATTTTGCAATGATTTCACTGTTTGGATGTGTTTTTCTATTTGTGTCTGTTTTGTGCACATTCAGCAAGTATACGGCTGTTTTCTGATTTTTTTCAATTTTCTACTGTCCCATAACATAAACCTCACGAATAAAGTTAACATCTTATAAGATATACTTCTGTACCCTCAGTGTTTGATTTTGCAATGATTTCACTGTTTGGATGTGTTTTTCTATTTGTGTCTGTTTTTGTGCACATTCAGCAAGTATACGGCTGTTTTCAGATTTTTTTCAATTTTCTACCGTCCCATAACATAAACCTCACAAATAAAGTTAAAATCTTATAAGATATAGTTATATGCCTTCAGTGTTTGATTTTGCAATGATTTCACTGTTTGGATGTGTTTTTCTATTTGTGTCTGTTTTTGTGCACATTAAGCAAGTATACGGCTTTTTTCTGATTTTTTTCAATTTTCTACTGTCCCATAACATAAACCTCAAAAATAAAGTAAACATCTTATAAGATATACTTCTGTACCCTCAGTGTTTGATTTTGCAATGATTTCACTGTTTGGATGTGTTTTTCTATTTGTGTCTGTTTTTGTGCGCATTCAGCAAGTATACGGCTGTTTTCTGATTTTTTTCAATTTTCTACTGTCCCATAACATATACCTCACAAATAAAGTTAAAATCTTATAAGATATAGTTATATGCCTTCAGTGTTTGATTTTGCAATGATTTCACTGTTTGGATGTGTTTTTCTATTTGTGTCTTTTGTTGTGCACATTCAGCAAGTATACGGCTGTTTTCTGATTTTTTTCAATTTTCTACTGTCCCATAACATAAACCTCACAAATAAAGTTAACATCTTATAAGATATACTTCTGTAACCTCAGTGTTTGATTTTGCAATGATTTCACTGTTTGGATGTGTTTTTCTATTTGTGTCTGTAGTTGTGCACATTCAGCAAGTATACGGCTGTTTTCTGTTTTTTTTCAATTTTCTACTGTCCCATAACATAAACCTCACAAATAAAGTTAACATCTTATAAGATATACTTCTGTAACCTCAGTGTTTGATTTTGCAATGATTTCACTGTTTGGATGTGTTTTTCTATTTGTGTCTTTTGTTGTGCACATTCAGCAAGTATACGGCTGTTTTCTGATTTATTTCAATTTTCTATTGTCCCGTAACATAAACCTCATAAATAAAGTTAACATCTTATAAGATATACTTCTGTAACCTCAGTGTTTGATTTTGCAATGATTTCACTGTTTGGATGTGTTTTTCTATTTGTGTCTGTTTTTGTGCACATTCAGCAAGTATACGGCTGTTTTCTGTTTTTTTTCAATTTTCTACTGTCCCATTACATAAACCTCACAAATAAAGTCAACATCTTATAAGATATACTTCTGTACCCTCAGTGTTTGATTTTGCAATGATTTCACTGTTTGGATGTGTTTTTCTATTTGTGTCTGTTTTTGTGCGCATTCAGCAAGTATACGGCTGTTTTCTGTTTTTTTTCAATTTTCTACTGTCCCATAACATAAACCTCACAAATAAAGTTAAAATCTTATAAGATATAGTTATATGCCTTCAGTGTTTGATTTTGCAATGATTTCACTGTTTGGATGTGTTTTTCTATTTGTGTCTGTTTTTGTGCACATTCAGCAAGTATACGGCTGTTTTCTGATTTTTTTCAATTTTCTACTGTCCCATAACATAAACCTCACAAATAAAGTTAAAATCTTATAAGATATAGTTATATGCCGTCAGTGTTTGATTTTGCAATGATTTCACTGTTTGGATGTGTTTTTCTATTTGTGTCTTTTGTTGTGCACATTCAGCAAGTATACGGCTGTTTTCTGTTTTTTTTTCAATTTTCTACTGTCCCATAACATAAACCTCACAAATAAAGTTAAAATCTTATAAGATATAGTTATTTATCCTCAGTGTTTGATTTTGCAATGATTTCACTGTTTGGATGTGTTTTTCTATTTGTGTCTGTTTTTGTGCGCATTCAGCAAGTATACGGCTGTTTTCTGATTTTTTTCAATTTTCTACTGTCCCATAACATAAACCTCACAAATAAAGTTAACATCTTATAAGATATACTTCTGTAACCTCAGTGTTTGATTTTGCAATGATTTCACTGTTTGGATGTGTTTTTCTATTTGTGTCTGTTTTTGTGCACATTCAGCAAGTATACGGCTGTTTTCTGATTTTTTTCAATTTTCTACTGTCCCATAACATAAACCTCACAAATAAAGTTAAAATCTTATAAGATATAGTTATTTATCCTCAGTGTTTGATTTTGCAATGATTTCACTGTTTGGATGTGTTTTTCTATTTGTGTCTGTTTTTGTGCGCATTCAGCAAGTATACGGCTGTTTTCTGATTTTTTTCAATTTTCTACTGTCCCATAACATAAACCTCACAAATAAAGTTAACATCTTATAAGATATAGTTATATGCCTTCAGTGTTTGATTTTGCAATGATTTCACTGTTTGGATGTGTTTTTCTATTTGTGTCTGTTTTTGTGCACATTCAGCAAGTATACAGCTGTTTTCTGATTTTTTTCAATTTTCTACTGTCCCATAACATAAACCTCACAAATAAAGTTAACATCTTATAAGATATACTTCTGTAACCTCAGTGTTTGATTTTGCAATGATTTCACTGTTTGGATGTGTTTTTCTATTTGTGTCTGTTTTTGTGCACATTCAGCAAGTATACAGCTGTTTTCTGATTTTTTTCAATTTTCTACTGTCCCATAACATAAACCTCACAAATAAAGTTAAAATCTTATAAGATATAGTTATTTATCCTCAGTGTTTGATTTTGCAATGATTTCACTGTTTGGATGTGTTTTTCTATTTGTGTCTGTTTTTGTGCGCATTCAGCAAGTATACGGCTGTTTTCTGATTTTTTTCAATTTTCTACTGTCCCATAACATAAACCTCACAAATAAAGTTAACATCTTATAAGATATAGTTATATGCCTTCAGTGTTTGATTTTGCAATGATTTCACTGTTTGGATGTGTTTTTCTATTTGTGTCTGTTTTTGTGCACATTCAGCAAGTATACAGCTGTTTTCTGATTTTTTTCAATTTTCTACTGTCCCATAACATAAACCTCACAAATAAAGTTAACATCTTATAAGATATACTTCTGTAACCTCAGTGTTTGATTTTGCAATGATTTCACTGTTTGGATGTGTTTTTCTATTTGTGTCTGTTTTTGTGCACATTCAGCAAGTATACAGCTGTTTTCTGATTTTTTTCAATTTTCTACTGTCCCATAACATAAACCTCACAAATAAAGTTAAAATCTTATAAGATATAGTTATATGCCTTCAGTGTTTGATTTTGCAATGATTTCACTGTTTGGATGTGTTTTTCTATTTGTGTCTGTTTTTGTGCACATTCAGCAAGTATACGGCTGTTTTCTGATTTTTTTCAATTTTCTACTGTCCCATAACATAAACCTCACAAATAAAGTAAACATCTTATAAGATATACTTCTGTACCCTCAGTGTTTGATTTTGCAATGATTCCACTGTTTGGTTGTGTTTTTCTATTTGTGTCTGTTTTTGTGCACATTCAGCAAGTATACGGCTGTTTTCTGATTTTTTTCAATTTTCTACTGTCCCATAACATAAACCTCACAAATAAAGTTAAAATCTTATAAGATATAGTTATTTATCCTCAGTGTTTGATTTTGCAATGATTTCACTGTTTGGATGTGTTTTTCTATTTGTGTCTTTTGTTGTGCACATTCAGCAAGTATACGGCTGTTTTCTGATTTTTTTCAATTTTCTACTGTCCCATAACATAAACCTCACAAATAAAGTTAAAATCTTATAAGATATAATTATATGCCTTCAGTGTTTGATTTTGCAATGATTTCACTCTTTGGATGTGTTTTTCTATTTGTGTCTGTTTTTGTGCGCATTCAGCAAGTATACGGCTGTTTTCTGATTTTTTTCAATTTTCTACTGTCCCATAACATAAACCTCACAAATACAGTTAACATCTTATAAGATATACTTTTGTAACCTCAGTGTTTGATTTTGCAATGATTTCACTGTTTGGATGTGTTTTTCTATTTGTGTCTGTTTTTATGCGCATTCAGCAAGTATAAGGCTGTTTTCTGATTTTTTTCAATTTTCTACTGTCCCATAACATAAACCTCACAAATAAAGTTAACATCTTATAAGATATACTTCTGTAACCTCAGTGTTTGATTTTGCAATGATTTCACTGTTTGGATGTGTTTTTCTATTTGTGTCTGTTTTTGTGCACATTCAGCAAGTATACGGCTGTTTTCTGATTTTTTTCAATTTTCTACTGTCCCATAACATAAACCTCACAAATAAAGTTAACATCTTATAAGATATAGTTATATGCCGTCAGTGTTTGATTTTGCAATGATTTCACTGTTTAGATGTGTTTTTCTATTTGTGTCTGTTTTTGTGTGCATTCAGCAAGTACACGGCTGTTTTCTGATTTTTTTCAATTTTCTATTGTCCCGTAACATAAACCTCATAAATAAAGTTAACATCTTATAAGATATACTTCTGTAACCTCAGTGTTTGATTTTGCAATGATTTCACCATTTGGATGTGTTTTTCTATTTGTGTCTGTTTTTGTGCGCATTCAGCAAGTATACGGCTGTTTTCTGATTTTTTTCAATTTTCTACTGTCCCATAACATAAACCTCACAAATACAGTTAACATCTTATAAGATATACTTTTGTAACCTCAGTGTTTGATTTTGCAATGATTTCACTGTTTGGATGTGTTTTTCTATTTGTGTCTGTTTTTATGCGCATTCAGCAAGTATAAGGCTGTTTTCTGATTTTTTTCAATTTTCTACTGTCCCATAACATAAACCTCACAAATAAAGTTAACATCTTATAAGATATACTTCTGTAACCTCAGTGTTTGATTTTGCAATGATTTCACTGTTTGGATGTGTTTTTCTATTTGTGTCTGTTTTTGTGCACATTCAGCAAGTATACGGCTGTTTTCTGATTTTTTTCAATTTTCTACTGTCCCATAACATAAACCTCACAAATAAAGTTAACATCTTATAAGATATAGTTATATGCCGTCAGTGTTTGATTTTGCAATGATTTCACTGTTTAGATGTGTTTTTCTATTTGTGTCTGTTTTTGTGTGCATTCAGCAAGTACACGGCTGTTTTCTGATTTTTTTCAATTTTCTATTGTCCCGTAACATAAACCTCATAAATAAAGTTAACATCTTATAAGATATACTTCTGTAACCTCAGTGTTTGATTTTGCAATGATTTCACCATTTGGATGTGTTTTTCTATTTGTGTCTGTTTTTGTGCGCATTCAGCAAGTATACGGCTGTTTTCTGATTTTTTTCAATTTTCTACTGTCCCATAACATAAACCTCACAAATAAAGTTAAAATCTTATAAGATATAGTTATATGCCTTCAGTGTTTGATTTTGCAATGATTTCACTGTTTGGATGTGTTTTTCTATTTGTGTCTGTTTTTGTGCGCATTCAATTCAATTCAATTTCAATTCAATTCAATTCAATTCAATTCAATTTTATTTGTATAGCGCCAAATCATAACATACATTATCTCAGGGCACTGTACATAGACAACATCAAAGAGAGCAGATAACCCCAACAGTTCACACAATGAGCAAGCACTAGGCATCAGTGGAGAGAAAAAACTCCCTCTTAACAGGAAGAAATCTCTGGCAGAACCAGGCTCAGAAATGTGCAGTCATCTGCCTCGACCGGTTGGGGTGAAAGGAAAATCGGGGACAGAGGATGGTGGGGGACAGAAAGGGGAGGGGGGAGAGAAAGGACAAGAGGGAGATGAGGTAGAGACAGAAGAGAGAGAGAGACCAGGAGCAGATACACAACAACTGTATCAAGTTACAAGTTAATACAGTTTATGATATCGACTTTGTAATTATAGCACAATAATGATGGTGATGATGTGGGTAGCCTCGAAAACTGGATCTTGGTCCCGCAACCTGCATGATGAGAATACAGAGAGAGAGAGAGAGAGAGGGAAGGAAGGAAATACACAAACTAGGGAGAGAAAGAGACAAGGTTAATGACATATAAAAAGTCAAAATCATATCCTGAGTGTGAGAGAGTGAATGTGCGTGCACCACAGATAAAAAATCCCCCAGCAGTCTAGTTCTATAGCAGCATAACTAAGAGCTGGTCCAGGTTTCCCTGAACCAGCTCTAACTATAAGCTTTATCAAAAAGGAAAGTTTTAAGTTTAACTTTAAATACAGAGAGAGTGTCCGCCCCCCGAACTATCATTGGGAGCTGGTTCCACAGGAGAGGAGCCTGGTAACTAAAGGCTCTGCCTCCCATTCTGCTCTTGCAGACTCTAGGAACCACAAGTAAGCCTGTATTTTGTGACCTAAGTGGTCTATTAGGGCGATAAGGTAAGACTAAGTTTTTCAGGTATGAAGGGGCCTGACCATTAAGTGCTTTGTACGTGAGGAGGAGGATTTTAAATTTAATTCTAAACTGTACAGGGAGCCAGTGTAGAGAAGCTAACACTGGAGTTATATGGTCTCTCTTTCTAGTTCCTGTCAGAACTCGTGCTGCAGCATTTTGAATTAACTGAAGGGTTCTAACAGACTTGTTGGAACATCCTGATAATAAGGAGTTACAGTAATCTAATCTAGATGTAACAAAAGCATGAACTAGTTTTTCAGCATCCCGTAAAGACAGAATGTTTCTAATTTTCTTAATGTTCCGCAGGTGGAAGAAGGATGTTCTGGAAATTAGTTTAATGTGTGAGTCAAATGACATTTCCTGGTCAAAAGTAACTCCAAGGTTCCTCACAGTGGAACTGGAAGCCAGGGTGATGTCATCTAAAGTGACAATGTGATCGGAAAGTTTTTCTCTGAGGTGTTTAGGGCCGAGTATAATGACCTCAGTTTTTTCTGAGTTTAAAAGTAGAAAGTTACAGGTCATCCAGGACTTAATGTCTCTGAGACATTCCTGGAGTTGAACAACCTGATTTATTTCATCCGGCCTCATTGATAAATAAAGCTGTGTGTCATCTGCATAACAATGAAAGTGTATGTTGTGCTTTCTAATAATGTTCCCTAGAGGAAGCATATATAAGGTAAAAAGTATAGGCCCAAGCACTGAGCCTTGTGGAACTCCACAATTAACTTTAGTTTGTAGTGAGGCTTTATCATTAACATGAACAAACTGGAATCTATCAGATAAGTATGATTTAAACCAGCAGAGGGCAGCACCTGTGATACTAAGAGTCTGCTCCAGTCTCTGCAGTAGAATATTATGATCTATGGTGTCAAATGCAGCACTAAGATCCAACAGGACAAGTAAAGAGACTAGACCATTATCTGAAGCCAAGAGAAGATCATTACTAACTTTAACTAGTGCTGTTTCTGTGCTATGGTTTAATCTAAAACCTGACTGAAAATCTTCAAACAGGCCATTAATGCGCAAATATTCACATAGTTGATTAGCAACTACTTTTTCTAAGATTTTAGAAACAAAGGGAAGATTAGATATAGGTCGGTAGTTAGCTAAAATGTCTGGGTCAAGGGTCGCTTTTTTGAGAAGGGGTTTAATAACTGCTATTTTAAACGTTTGGGGCACATATCCAGTTAATAAGGATAGATTAATTTGAGTTAATATAGAGCTGTTAATTAAAGGAAAGACATCTTTAAACAGTTTGGTGGGGATAGGATCTAACTGACAGGTTGATGGCTTAGATGATGAAACTAATGATGTTAATTCAGGGAGATCTATAGGGGAGAAACTGTCTAAATGTGCACCTGGTGCTTCTAAAGCTCTTGTGCTAAAAGATGAGTCAGTCCCAATATGAGGGAGGAGATGATCAATATTTATTCTAATTGATGTTATTTTATTCACAAAAAAGTTCATAAAGTCATCACTGCTCAGTGTTAAAGGAATAGATGGTTCAGTGGAGCTGTGGCTCTGTGTCAGCCTGGCTACAGTGCTGAAAAGAAATCTATGATTATTCTTATTTTCTTCAATTAGAGAAGAATAATAGGCAGCTCTAGCTTTGTGTAGGGCTTTTTTGTAAGCTACAAAACCATCTTTCCAGGCTATATAAAATTCCTCTAGGTTATTGGAACGCCATTTTCTTTCTAATCTACGTAACGCTTGTTTAAGAGCACGAGTATTGGAGTTAAACCATGGTGCTCGTCTCATCTGATTCACCACCTTCTTTTTCAGAGGGGCAACACAATCTAATGTAGTACGCAGTGAGGCCGCTGTACTATCAACAAGGTTATCTATGAGGGCGGGGGTAAAATCACAAAAGGTACCTTCAGATGTACTGACATATGGCACCGAGTTAAATAAAGGTTGCACTGTCTCTTTGAATGTATTAATATTATTATCAGACAGGCACCGGCTGTAGCTGTATTTCTTATTTATGTTATTGTAGTTCATTATTGTACAATTAAATGTGAGTAAATAATGATCAGTAAGGAGAGGGTTTTGAGGAACTATGTTTAAGTTATCAATATCAATACCATAAGTTAAAACAAGGTCGAGGGTGTGATTAAGGTAATGAGTTGGTTTATTAACGTGTTGAATAAAACCTATTGATTCCAACAGCGAATTAAATGCGCAGCTAAGACTATCACGGTCAACATCTACATGGATGTTGAAATCCCCTACAATTATGATTTTATCTGTCTTAAGCACCAACTCAGATAAGAACTCAGAGAACTCTGATAGGAACTCTGAATAAGGAGCAGGTGGACGATAAACTGTGACTATCATAACTGGTTTTTGTGATTTCCAACTAGGATGAGCTAGGTTAAGAATAAGGCTTTCAAACGATGAATATCCTAGTTTGGGTTTGGGATTGATTAATAATCTAGTATTAAAAATGGCTGCTACACCTCTTCCTCGGCCTGAGCTTCTAGGAATATGGGTATTAGCATGAGTGGGTGGAGTTGACTCATTTAGACTAACGTAATCTTCTAAATGTAACCAAGTTTCAGTTACACAGAATAAATCAATACAATTGTCAGAAATGAGATCATTTATTAAAACAGATTTTGAGGAGAGAGACCTAATATTTAATAGTCCACATTTAAAAGTGGTATTATTTGACTCTATTTTATTGTTAGTATTAATCTTTATTAAGTTAGAATGTCTAACTCCTCTTCTGTTTGTTATTGATTTATTTACTTTATTTACTTTAGTTTTTACTTTAGTAGGTCGAGGGACAGACACAGTCTCTATAGGGTTTTTAATTGGTGACTGCTCGTAAAGAAGCACAGAGAAGCATGGAAGACTGCAACTCTGTGTCCTGGTCTCAACTCTGGTTTGTCATGGGTTTCTAATAAAATGCTCTAAGCTGCTAGATAAGAGAGCTGCTCCATCCAAAGTAGGATGGACGCCGTCTCTCTTCATGAGACCAGGTTTCCCCCAGAAGTTTTGCCAGTTATCTAAAAACCCAATGTTGTTTTCTGGACACCACCTCGACAGCCAGCGATTGAATCATGACATGCGGCTATACATGTCATCACTGGTTACATTGGGCAAAGGACCAGAGAAAATTACGCTTCTCCAGCAAGTATACGGCTGTTTTCTGTTTTTTTTCAATTTTCTACTGTCCCATAACATAAACCTCACAAATAAAGTTAAAATCTTATAAGATATAGTTATTTATCCTCAGTGTTTGATTTTGCAATGATTTCACTGTTTGGATGTGTTTTTCTATTTGTGTCTGTTTTTGTGCGCATTCAGCAAGTATACGGCTGTTTTCTGATTTTTTTCAATTTTCTACTGTCCCATAACATAAACCTCACAAATAAAGTTAACATCTTATAAGATATACTTCTGTAACCTCAGTGTTTGATTTTGCAATGATTTCACTGTTTGGATGTGTTTTTCTATTTGTGTCTTTTGTTGTGCACATTCAGCAAGTATACGGCTGTTTTCTGATTTTTTTCAATTTTCTACTGTCCCATAACATAAACGTCACAAATAAAGTTAAAATCTTATAAGATATAGTTATTTACCCTCAGTGTTTGATTTTGCAATGATTTCACTGTTTGGATGTGTTTTTCTATTTGTGTCTGTTTTGTGCACATTCAGCAAGTATACGGCTGTTTTCTGATTTTTTTCAATTTTCTACTGTCCCATAACATAAACCTCACAAATAAAGTTAACATCTTATAAGATATAGTTATATGCCTTCAGTGTTAGCGACACACCACACACACACATACACACACACACACACACATTCAGCGCACTTGCAGGCACACTCACCAGAGACGCTGATGTTTCCCCGCTGCTCTCTGCCAAACAGGGGCGTAGCTATCTCGGGGGAGAAATAGGGCTCTTGGCGGGAAAGTGACCACCTGACTGAGGTGGCGAATTAGAAGGTATTATTTTGTAAAACGCCCAGTGGGAGGGGCATAACATTTATAAGGCAACCATTTTGAGCCTGTTGAGTGTGGGAGAGAGTTGGTGACATGTGGTACAGTGTAGGTAAAACGAGAAAGAATATTGCTGTTTTTTGTTATTTGCTGCAGTCAGACGGTGCAGGAGTTAAAGAGGAACTCTGTTCAGCACCAAAAGCTCTGTAAATAGTTTGGGTTGATTTTGTTTGTTTGTTTGGTTCTCATCTATTTTTTTTTCTTTTGTTACTTTGGAAATATTTTTGTTTTTCGTCATTGGTTCTTTGGGGTACGGTGAAAATAAACTTCTTTTGAATGTAACAACTCGACTAAGCCATATCATTCCGGAGGGTGTCACCAAGGACCCCGTCACAGTTTGATTTTGCAATGATTTCACTCTTTGGATGTGTTTTTTTATTGGTGTCTTTTTGTGTGCACATTCAGGCTGTTTTTGGATCTTTACCGGTTTCTTAACAGTTAACCTTTCACAATGGCAGCATTCAGTTTTTTTTTTTTTCTGGAGCCTTTAACACCTCATGTTGACAAAATAATGCAATAATATTGTAGAATATTATCAAACCTCTAATAATGACCACCGTAGGCATGAATGATTGTAAAATTGATTACAGTCAAAATAATATAAGATGACATACAGCATAATATTTTCATGGGGATGTTATGTCCACAAATTCACATACACGACTGTGTGCTCATGGAGATTTATTTATAACCTGCAGTCATAACAAACTCCAGGCGTCTCTCTATTATGACGTCACACTCATGTGACTTTGCCAACCTATCAAGTACAACCGTATGGTACAGTTACCCCCCCCCCCCCTTCAGAAGAACACACACAAAAACAACCTGAACCCTAACCCTAACCTGAACAAAGCCTTGTGGATTATTCTGCCACATAACAGGCAATGCACTAGCTTTTTTTTTGTTTAGTTTTTTTCAACCAGGGGGGTATTCCATCAAAGTAGCTAAGAATTGCCAGACTTAGGTGTAAGCTTGAAGCTTGACTAAGCTCCATCTCCCAATCTAGCTCCAAGCCGTTCCATCAAGTGAAATCAACTGGCTCCACTTGACGCTTAGTCAAGCCTCAACTGTTAAGCCTCAACTTGTGCACGCCCACAGGGAAAATAAAAAGCCCATTCTAGTCGAGCGCGGAAACTGTGAAAAATGCCAAAAAGCAAGGGAAAAGAACGTGCAGAGATGTTCTCCGCAGTGGAGCAAACCCTCCTCATGGAGGTATATGAGGATTACAGCCACATAATCCCAAAGAAGGGCAATACCATGGCAATCAATAAAGCGAGGGATGTGGTGTGGCAAAATATTGGCGACAGGCTGAATGCGTAAGTGACAATGAAAATGAAGTATTTCAGCATCATCATGTTATATAAATCCTCCATCAAAGGGACAACATATATGTAGACAATAATCTACCAATTGATTTCTTGATGGTTTTTGTTTTAAACTGATATCTGATGTGGACCTATTAATGCAACCAAATCCCTACAATTTAAAGGAAAATCCTCAAAGAACAAAAAGACAGCCCTAATAAGTAACATTCATATGAACATAATTAAAATAGCATTATTGTTTCACTGCAATTTATGTGAAATTCTCCATATTTTATCATTTGGCAGCCCTAGTAGTAATGTTAGAAAGTGATATTCATCACATTTATCAACTGATTGTTATGCAAATCGATGGGATAGCTTTCATTTATTTCCTGCATGGCCAATTGTATAGAATTGATATCCTTTTCATTTAAGCCTGTCATTTTTACATGCTGTATTTGTGCTACTTCTGTATTTTGTCCCAGATGCTATATGTTGAATTGTTGTATTTTCATTTTAGCACTTTGAATCACCTTTTGCTAAAATGTGCTATATAAAGTAGCCTTGCCTACATTTTTGATAATAATAGGCTACATTTAATCAAAGTATTTTACATGACTCATCACATTTATCATACAATTGATGGTAGATTATTACATGAAGAAATGCAATGTTGGTTATCATTTTATAGGAAATAATCATATGACAGATCTATTGATTGTAAAAAAGTTATTATTTATCTAGAATCATTCAGCAAATCAAGCAATTCAATGGAGACGAGGACCCCTATTACAGTAAGTGAATGCAGGTGACAGCAAATCAATCATCTATCTCCTATCAATCGGAGGCCCTAACCCTTGTTTCATCAAAAGAATGACGATTTCCTTTTATTATATTTTTTTGCTAATTATTTTAATTTTGTATTTATTTGTGTCTTATTTTTTATTATATTTTATTTTGGTGATAGTGTTCTTTAATGTACTTATAGATAATATATAATTATTAGTTTAAATAATTTCTTTAATACATTTTATTATATATTTTATATTTTACATATTATTTTATCATTCCATGACAGTTGTGTGTCTCTGTTTCTGTCTATTGGACATTCTTTGATCATAGATGGTGCTAAGCTTCACTTTTAGCCTGCTACAGACCAGGTTTGCCCGGCAGCATAATTAGCCACCTTGGTGGAACAGGGTTGAGGCTCAGTTTCCATAGTTTCCATGGTTACTGAGTTGGGGCTAATCTCAGCCTCTTTGATGGAACCGAACTCTCACTCATATTAGCCAGACTTGGCCATTTAAGCTTGGCTTTGCCTTTAGCCTGCTTGATGGAATACCCCCCAGTATCATAGTCCCTGAGGTAAAGACGCCTCCGGCGGACCCGGAATGTGCGGAGGTTGGGCTGTAGAGGTTCAGCTGGTAATTCCGCTTCGGGCGGTTGCCCAACTGGGACCTCAGGGTGGTCTCCCAGGAAGTCCCAGCTCGGAAACGTGTGCCCATGGTCAGCCACAGCTTCTTGGTCAGAGGTGGACGGTGGTTTCACCTGTCTAAGACGGCTGGCGTGCCAGCGTGAACCATCAGCCAGGCGAAAGGTCGCTGGTCCCAGCTGTGCTGTGATTTGCTGTGGTGCAGACCAGAATGAAAATAGCTTATGGGACCGACTGGGTCGACGGATCCGGACCCAATCTAACACACCAAGTGAAAGGCCCTTCACCCGATGCTTCCTGTCAAAACGCTGCTTCAAGCAACGCTGCTGCTCTGCCACTCTCCTGCGTAGTGAGGGTGCTGCTGGAATGTCACCCTTCCGAGGACGTAGGCGATCCAGGGGAAGCTGCATTTCACGTCCCAGCATCAGGATGGCTGGAGAACTGCCCGTCGTGGTGTGCGACGTAGCCCTGTAATGAAGCAGGGTGCTCTGTAGTGCTGATAAGAATGGGAGGCCGCCTGCTAGGTGTGCTCTGAGTCCATTCTTGAGGGTCTGGTTGAACCGCTCCATGCCACCATTGGCCTGTGGGTGGTAAAAGGCCGTCTTAATGTGTTTAATTCCCCTCCCCGCCAGGAAGGAAGATAAATCGGCCGAGATGAACTGGGGCCCATTATCAGTCGTGACGGTATCGGGCACACCCCAATGGGCAAATAGAGAAGAGAGGAAACCGGTGACCACACTGGCAGTGACGGAACCTGTGGGCAGCACCTCAGGCCACTTAGAGTGAAGGTCGTAGGCCACCAGGAGGAAGCGTTGGTGCTGAGGGACGCCGTGAAGTTCACCGCAGATGTCCACCTGGATGTGGGTCCACGGTGTTGGTGGCCACGGTGTTGGTGGCCACGGCAGGGGCTGCGGCGGCGGAGGTGGGGGAAGGCCTATCTCCTTGGAGGGGCGTGTGCAGCATGAGGACAATCTCCGGCTCTGAAGGGTCCTGAGCAACGCCTCCAACAGTCTTAAGCTTGACTCTGGAGAGCAGGTCCGCCACAACGTTGTCCCGACCAGGCGTGAACTGTGTGGTGAAATTGTATGCCTGCAACCTCTCAGACCACCGGTAGAGGCGCAGTGGCTTGTGTCCCGATCCCGTCGTGGCCAGCAGGGCTGTTAGGGCCTGGTGGTCCACAGCGTGAAATGACGTCCGTACAGGTACATATGCCACCGTTCACATGCCCAGACACAAGCCAGCGCTTCCCTCTCACCAACAGAGTACTTCTGCTCAGCTGGAGTGAGTGACCTTGAAGCAAACGCCACTGGGCGTTCGCCCCCTTGCTGAAGTTTAGACAGAACAGCGCCAACTGCAGCATTAGAGGCATCACAGGTCACAAATGTGGGGCTCTGTAAATCAAAGTGGGCGAGCACCGGTGGGGAAGTGAGCTGCGATTTGAGCCTAGAGACTGCGGTAGAGCAAGCAGGGTCCAAGACCAAGCTGCATCCTGTTTGAGGAGGGCGTGCAGCGGTGCAGTGGTTTCGGAGTAGCAGGGAAGGAAGCGCAGATAGAAGGCAGTCATACCCAGGAATGATGATAGCTGTGCAGGGCAGGAGGGCTCAGGCAGGCGCAGGATGGCATCGACGTTTGAGTGGAGTGGGCTGAGGCCAGAAGCAGTTAGACGGAACCCCACAAACTCGATGACAGGCACTGCAAAGATGCACTTCTCCCCATTCACCGTGAGGTTGTGGCGAGCGAGCACATTGAGCACTCTGGAAAGGCGGTCGTCATGTGTTGCAGCTGTCTCCCCATGCACCACGATGTCATCCAGGTACACGACCTCACCCGAGATACCAGCAAAGATGGTGGCCATGATCTTCTAAAAGCAGCTGGGGGCGGCGCTGAGACCGAAGGGCATGCGGGTGTAGCGGAAGACCCCATGTGCGACACAAAGGCAGTGAGGTTGCGGCTGTCAGGGTGTAGGGGAACCTGCAAGTAGCCCTGGCGAAGATCAAGTTTGGAGAAGACCGTGGAGCCATGGAACTGAGACAGCTCCTCCATCGTAGGTAGTGGATATTTGTCTGGTATCAGAGAAGCCCAAGGCGCAGAACAGATCAAACCCAAGGAGGTTGGCATCATGGTGGGACACCTGGAAGGTGAATGGTGGCAGGGATTTCGAGCCGTAGAGCACAGAGAAGGTAACGGGGCCCACCATGCCGATCTTAGTGTGGCCATAACTGTACAGCTCCTCTGCGCCCGCCCTGATAGTTTGTTGGGGATAGAGCTGCCGGACTGTGGACTCGCTGAGCAGAGACCTAGAGGCCGCAGTGTCCAACAACAGTGGCAGGCACACATCATCCAGCTCCACAGTGCACCACTTAAATGCCTTTACGCTGGAGCCAACAGAGTGGATCGTGGATGGGCTGGACGGGCGGGACAGACGAGGTCGGGGGTTTGTAGAGGTGGGCACAGAGCGGCACACTCTGGAGAAGGGGTTAAGTCTACCACAGCGTTGGCATCTCTGTCCTGTGGCTGGACAGGTCGGTGCGCGTGTGGGGTGAGAGGAAGAACCACAGTTACCACAGGGCCGACGTGCTGTGGCGCTCTGCCTTCCTGCGACATCAAGGCCTAACCCCTAACCCTAACCCCTAACCCCGAAGATCCGTTGCCCCTCGCTCCCCAAGCTGTGGCTCGAACGAGTCGTGCCAGCGGGACCACAGGATCGGCGGCTCCCCAGGCAGGCATGTTTATTTTTATTATATCAGAAAGTATGAGTGTGTGGATGAGCTAACTCTGCTTTTGAAGCATGAGGATGGTCTATCTTCCAGATAGAGATTAGATAGAAAATAAAAACTCTAAACTCAATGAATAAACACTAGACTTTTGTGAGAACAGGTGAACGTCACATAGTGTACCCTGAGACATTATTGCTCTGGACCATAATCATGAATTGGACTGATTATCTCAAGAGATTACCGGCATCTTGTGAGAAGTGCCTGTACGGAAATAAAAGTGCTGGTTCTGTGAACTGGACAGTACCGGGCCACTTCAAGCACTAGTTAATAATTGTACTGTAATGAGAGTGATTGTATTTTCTGTACACTTGATGTCTCTTTTGTGATCTTATTCTTCAATAAACAAGTCATCATCATCATCATCATCATCATCCTCCGCTTATCCGGGGCCGGGCCGCGGGGGCAGCAGTTTCAGCAAGGGTTAGGGTTACCCAAACTTCCTTTTCCTGAGCCGCATTAACCAGCTCCGACTGAGGGATCCCGAGGCGTTCCCAGGCCAGAGTGGAGATGTAATCTCTCCACCTTGTCCCAGGTCTACCCCGAGGCCTCCTCCCAGCTGGACGTGCCTGATATACCTCCCTCGGGAGGCGCCCAGGAGGCATCCTCACCAGATGCCCGAACCACCTCAACTGGCTCCTTTCAACATGAAGGAGCAGCGGTTCTACTCCGAGCTCCCCCCGGATGACCGAGCTTCTCACCCTATCTCTAAGGGAAAAGCCAGCCACTCTCCTGAGGAATCCCATTTCGGCCGCTTGTACCCGCGATCTCGTTCTTTCGGTCATGACCCAACCTTCATGACCATAGGTGAGGATAGGAACGAAGACTGACCGGTAGATCGAGAGCTTTGCCTTCCAGCTCAGCTCCCTTTTCGTCACAACTGTGCGGTAAAGCGAATGCAGTACCGCACCAGCCGCTCCGATTCTCCGGCCCATCTCCGGCTCCCTCGTCCCCTCACTCGTGAACCCCGAGACCCCGAGATACTTGAACTCCTTCACCTGGGGCAAGGAGTCATTCTCTACCCGGAGAAGGCAATCCACCTTTTATTCTTCAATAAACAAGTGCACAATAAAATTCACTTAGAATACTAAACAGCTCGCTGCCCCCTCACTGAGAGGATCGCAAAAGTATTCGCAGAACTCGAGACTGTTCACTGTCCTCGCTCCCAAATGGTGGAACGAGCTCCCCATCGACATCCGGACAGCGGAAAGCCTCCACATCTTCCGCCGCCGACTAAAAACACATTTCTTCCGACTCTACCTCGACTAAGACGATGACGACGACAAAAAAAAAAACGTATACATCGCACTTATGACTAGCACTTCATAGTTTGGTTTACTTGAAGCTCTTACTTACTTCTAGCTCTTATTTGTACCCAAATGTTTAAATGCACTTACTGTAAGTCGCTTTGGATAAAAGCGTCTGCTAAATGACATGTAATTATTATCAAAGTATTGATCAGTAATACACTGAAAATGAGAGGAAATATGAATATTTGCTTTGCAAGTCAATTTAAGGTGTGCGCCCCTAAATGTTTTGCTTGCTCTCCTAAAATGTTCAGTTAGGGGCTACTGTGCTCCTAGTAAAAAGTTAATCTAATGCGAGTTAAAAGTTAATCTTATGAGAACCTGCCTCCCAAAATGTGTGTGTGTGTGTGTGTGTGTGTGTGAGACAGCGTGTGTGTGTGTGAGAGAGAAAGGAACCAACTTGAACAATGTTTAGGTCACTTGAAAGTCTTTTCCCTGTTGGATTTTTTTGTAGTTAAATCCTTTTTCTACATTTTCTAATGAAGCATGACATGGGTTAAAGTTTTAGAAAAAAAAGTTTGTATTGTATTTTATGTATTTAGGTGGTCTTATAAATGAAAGGATACATACTGTGAAGCAGCAGCCAGTTGATGAACCCATCAAAGTTTTACATTACATGTCATTTAGCAGACACTTTTATCCAAAGGGACTAACAATAGGATTGAGTACAATCAGCCAGGGGTGGAGTCGAACTTGCGACCATTAAGACCATGGTGTCTTTCGCACACAGAGTACTGGTCTTAACCACTGAGCCACTCTACCCCCTGATGTTAAAATATGTCTTATGAACTTGTGATAGGATGTGGAATTTGAGACAAGGCCTCATGACAGAATGAGCCGGTTAATTTCTTTTTATCTTTTATTTCCCTTTTCATTGCTTAAGCAGGAATGCTGTTGATACCTATGGCCTTTGGGACCAAGTGAGGGTGGACCATGGAGGAGAATTTTATCTTTTATCACTGTATGTGCAAGAAAAACTTTCAGGATACACAGAGACAGCATCAACAAGGTTATTTAAAAGTGGTTCTAAACATTATTTCTCTCAACACCATATATGATGTGTGTGTGGGTATGTATTTTTCAGTGTTTTTTTTTCAGGTGTGGGCGGTTGTGCATATAGCTCCTGTGTGTCTATATCAATACATGTTACTAGATTATATAAGACAGTGGTCATGAAATTATTTGCATTTCTTTTTCCCACAATTGGAATTCTCACACAGTTTCAGGTATTTGATCCATTTGAGCAGTTGTATCCCAAACACAAAAAAGAATTTCACTTAGCAGGGAGCCTGCTGTGAGGATTGGCAAAACCTCAGGTCCACTTCCTCAGGTCCCACTGAGCATTTTCAAATTCAAAATGTGTGAAGAAAATCATGTATCAATACAGTGCATCTGAAAAGTATTCAGAGCCCTTCATTTATCACACATTTTGTTGTGTTAGAGACTTGATTTGAATAAATAACATAGCATTAATCGGATTTTACATAATTTAGGCAGCTGACAACACAATACTGTGGAATTACAGTTGCCTGATGGCCAAAAAATGATTATCCTGTTATGACCCTATATTCCTCCAAAACATATACAGTAAAAGTATTTCATACTACTAGTATATGAAGTACGCCCCCCATTATTTTTCTTGCTTATATCATTTCAAAGGCCTTGGTCATCTGTAAAAAAAAAAACAGCAAAAAAATTCCGTTTCTCGCCAGTAGGTGTCAGTGTGAGGATGATGAATGAGTGACTGCCACTAGAAGTACACAGTAAGACAGCGCCACACAGATTATTGATGGTTATTCATGAACGTCTTCTCTACTATATTCACAGATTCACAGTGTTTCTTGCACAATAAAATCACTGGCACCAAGAAGAACGTTTTTATCATTGTTCAAGTGTAAAAAAAAAAGAAGGGAAATTTGACCCAGGATTACTCAATAAGTATACTGTAAAAGTACTCCATACTACTAATATATGAATACATTTTATAATTAAAAAGGATGATTACAAAAGTCATACAATACATCTACCTTATGCTTGATTTGATGTAATTATTTTACATGTAATCACTATAATATGATAGGGTTAGGGTAAGTTTTGATATATAATTAATATATAATCAGTACATTGTAACTGATGGTTGATGAGGTTGTGCGCTTCAGTGTCTCAGGCTGTGTCTTGACCGTCAGGATGAATTGAGCCCCAAACAAAGTGTATTGTGTTTATCTGTAATTGCAAACGAAAGTCAAAAATATTCACATTTAAGAAGCTGAAAAATGACAGAAACTACAAAATATTCACATTTAAGAAGATGAAAAATTACAGAAACTAAAAAATATTCACATATAAGAAGCTGAAAAATGACAGAATCTAGAAAATATTCAACACGTATTTTACATGTAATCACTATAATGTGATATAATTGTTATATAATAAATTAAATTGACATATAATTTGAACATTTGTTTTTCAGTATGTTGTAATCGCTTCCAATAGGACTTTATTTTGAAAACCAGAAATAAAACTGCTTGGTTATTGCAGTTTACGTAAAATTGAAAAAAAGGAGTGAAGGGAGTCCATGTTACTCCAAAAGTATACATTAAAAGTACTTCATATTACTAGCATATGAAGTACAAGAGGTACTGAGTCCAGTGAACGTAAAATCATAAACTACTGATAAAAAATAAGGATTTTATACTTCATCAAAAATTATTACCCTATTGTTTGTTACAAAAAGTGAACTTTGACCCTATATTCCTCCAAAACGTATACAGTAAAAGTACTCCATACTACTAGTATATGAAGTATAAGTGGTACTGAGTTCAGTGAAAGTGAAATCATAAACTACTAATACAAATTATGGATTTTAAACTTCATCAGAAACGGATGATCACACAGGTCATACAAAACATCTACCTTATGTTTGATTTGATGTTATTATTTTTACATGTAATCACTATAATATGATAGGCTTAGGGTCAGTTTTGATAAATTACTTAACCTTTTTCTTTTTCAGTACATTGTGACTGATGTTGATGAGGTCGAGGACTTCTGAGCGTCTGAGGCTGTGTCTTTGACAGTCAGGATGAATTGAGCCCAAAACAAAGTGAAACATGATGTTTACCTGTAATTGCACCTGTGTAAACAAAACCAGACTTTTGTTTGGGTTCACATAGAGGGCAAGCCTTTGAAGTCCCTCAAGATGCCTGTTTTTTTTTTTACTCAAAGGAGTGAATGTATGAGTGTGTATGAGCCTCTTTGTAGGTGTAGGTGCCTGTGTATCATGTCGATTTGAACTTGATGTGAGAAAAAGAAGTGTCTGGAGTTGCACACACACACACACATTCATTCCTAAACCCACATTCACACCATACTATGATATCCCTAAAATACACTCACAAAGGGAGCATGACATTTCCTTAGAGCTAAAAGACAACACCCACAACCATCCCATTCCCAGCAACTTGGAAAGACTGGGGACGTCGCTCTGCGAGCACGTGAGAAGCCTGGAGATGGGCACACAAGGCGGAACCTTGGGCGGCTGACCTTTGCTTACAACTACGTCATCGGGGGAGAACGCGGACGCAGTACCCCACTAGCAAAAATTATGCAGTCAAGATTCCCACGTTTGGGGAATTTGCAGGGGTCAGCACAACCAGAGTGCAATGGCTGAGCCTCGCCCTGGGTGAACCACCTTCTTGATCATGGTATCTCCCCTGCCAGGTAAGTATGAGGTGTACTTGCCCAGCACTGGGTGGCTGTTCCCAGACACAGCTCTTTGGCTGATGGTGCAGGAAATGGATAGTCCCAGAGTCCAATGCCTTGACTCAGGTGCTCGTTAATGCTGTGCTGTGTTCAACTTCAACCTCCAGCACACATTGGAGAGGAAACACTCGACCTTTTCACTGGCATACCTGGCTGTCATTTCCTATCGATTCAGCAACAACTGCACCTGACGGCACCAACAGCAGCTTACCCATCTCGGTGTAGCTTCCTAATACTGGAATAGAGTGTAGCAGGTAGTGGCGATAAAGGCTCAAGTGCAGTGTGTTCGGAAGGCTGCCTTTTGAGCCCCTCCACGAGCAGGGGGCCTTGCCTGGTCTATAAAAGGAGTCTGTGTCACCTGCCCGTCGGCTTACGGCCACACCACCCTGAGCGAGCCCGATCTCGTCTGATCTCGGAAGCTAAGCAGGGTCGGGCCTGGTTAGTACTTGGATGGGAGACTGCCTGGGAATACCAGGTGCTGCAAGCTTTTACACTGCAGCACGCTTTTACACTGCAGCACGCTTTTACACTGCTGCTTCCTTACAAGAAACGTGGGCTTGCAATTACGTTGACGCACGGGCACACGTTAATGTCCTTCCAGTTTCAGCCTTGCTTTGGTTTTCACAGAAAAAAAGAGAACGGTGCACCGTTCCTGGTGGCACTGCAATACCAGGTCAATGCAAGGAGTGAAGAGAGCAAGCCCAAGGTTTCACCGCCCAATGCTCAAAAAATGCTTTTAATATTTAATCCCCATATAGAGGACATATCAGATATTAAACTGATAAGAACAGATACTACACTTGATCTTAGCCAAAAGGCCGAGAAGCGATGGCCCACCAGTGTCTGGGGCCAACTCAAGATCTTGGCGCACAAGTTACTTGTTGTGGTGCCGTGTTTCTGAAGTGCGCATAACAAAGGCTGCTGCTGCTCACCTCCACCCCCAGGTGATCTTAGTGCACCTCTGAGCCATGACGGACAGCTGCTTGATATTTGAAACACTCGAAGGGCGCAGCCATACAGCAAAGCGCACCAAAAATAACTTAAACTCTTGGACGTTCCTCTCCACGGAAGTCTTTAGTAAAAGGCGAAAGACTTGAGCATTTTGAAGAAAAACCAGAGTCAACATAGCCCCTCTCCTTGAGAGCAGCCAAGGAGTCTATCCGCCAGAGTCACCACAGTCTCGGTCGGCCCGGCCGGCCACCTTGGGACAGCCTTTCTTCAACGTTTTTGGTTTGCCGGCCAATCAACCGCCCACATTTGACTGCATGTTTGGAAGCGCATTCTTACCGTTGGTTGTGTGCTGCAGTTTTCTATCAACCGCTGAGGCTGTGGCACATTCCTCGCTCACGGGGGACACCTCCAAGGTTTAGTGGTAGATGTGAGTGCATGAGCAAAGCAGCTCTGTGTCACACCGAGCAGTACAAACTGCCGGGCCGTTTCCCAACTCCTCCGGGCTTCTGAAATGGGGAGCTGCTCCTGGCATCGCTTCAATATCAGGTCAATGTACAGGAGTGGACGGAGCAAGCGCCAAAGTATTAACCCTTGGCATGATGGCCATGGATCCATCTCCAACAATCCAGTTCTACCTACAAAGAGCCGGGAAAGGGAGCATGACATTTCCTTAGAGCTAAAAGACAACACCCACAACCATCCCATTCCCAGCAACTTGGAAAGACTGGGGACGTCGCTCTGCGAGCACGTGAGAAGCCTGGAGATGGGCACACAAGGCGGAACCTTGGGCGGCTGACCTTTGCT